>NW_027616726.1:0-201080 GCF_964187855.1 Myxine glutinosa
CTTTTCGCACTTGTGTTAGTGTTGAAAAACCACTTTTCGCACTTGTGTTGGTGCAGGAAACCACTTTTGCAATTATATTAGTGTTGAAAAAACACTTTTTGCACTTGTGATAGTGTTGAAAAACTACTTTTCGCACTTGTGTTAGTGTTGAAAAACCACTTTTCGCACTTGTGTTGGTGCAGGAAACCACTTTTGCACTTGTATTAGTGTGGAAAAAACACTTTTTGCACTTGTGATAGTGTTGAAAAACCTCTTTTCGCACTTGTGTTAGTGTTGAAAAACCACTTTTCGCACTTGTGTTGGTGCAGGAAACCACTTTTGCACTTGTATTAGTGTGGAAAAAACACTTTTTGCACTTGTGATAGTGTTGAAAACCTCTTTTCGCACTTGTGTTAGTGTTGAAAAACCACTTTTCGCACTTGTGTTGGTGCAGGAAACCACTTTTGGACTTGTATTAGTGTGGAAAAACCACTTTTCGCACTTGTGTTAGTGTTGAAAAACCACTTTTCGCACTTGTGTTAGTGCTGAAAAACCACTTTTCGTACTTGTGTTGGTGCAGGAAACCACTTTTGCACTTGTATTAGTGTGGAAAAACCACTTTTTGCACTTGTGTTAGTGTTGAAAAACCACTTTTCGCACTTGTGTTAGTGTTGAAAAACCACTTTTCGCACTTGTGTTAGTGTTGAAAAACCACTTTTGCACTTGTATTAGTGTGGAAAAAACACTTTTTGCACTTGTGATAGTGTTGAAAAACCACTTTTCGCACTGGTGTTAGTGTTGAAAAACCACTTTTCGCACTTGTGTTGGTGCAGGAAACCACTTTTGCGCTTGAATTAGTGTGGAAAAACCACTTTTCGCACTTGTGTTAGTGTTGAAAAACCACTTTTCGAACTTGTGTTAGTGTTTAAAAACCACTTTTCGCACTTGTGTTAGTGTTGAAAAACCACTTTTCGCACTTGTGTTGGTGCAGGAAACCACTTTTGCACTTGTATTAGTGTGGAAAAAACACTTTTCGCACTTGTGTTAGTGTTGAAAAACCACTTTTTGCACTTGTGTTAGTGTTGAAAAAGCACTTTTCGCACTTGTGTTACTGTTGAAAAACCACTTTTCGCACTTGTGTTGATGCAGGAAACCACTTTTGAACTTGTATTAGTGTGGAAAAAACACTTTTCGCACTTGTGTTAGTGTTGAAAAACCACTTTTCGCACTTGTGTTAGTGTTGAAAAACCACTTTTCGCACTTGTGTTGGTGCAGGAAACCACTTTTTGCACTTGTATTAGTGTGGAAAAACCACTTTTCGCACTTGTGTTAGTGTTGAAAAACCACTTTTCGCACTTGTGTTAGTGTTGAAAAACCACTTTTCGCACTTGTGTTGGTGCAGGAAACCACTTTTGCACTTGTATTAGTGTGGAAAAACACTTTTTGCACTTGTGATAGTGTTGAAAAACCACTTTTCACACTTGTGTTAGTGTTGAAAAACCACTTTTCGCACTTGTGTTGGTGCAGGAAACCACTTTTGCACTTGTATTAGTGTGGAAAAACACTTTTCGCACTTGTGTTAGTGTTGAAAAACCACTTTTCGCACTTGTGTTAGTGTTGAAAAACCACTTTTCCCACTTGTGTTGGTGCAGGAAACCACTTTTGCACTTGTATTAGTGTGGAAAAAACACTTTTTGCACTTGTGATAGTGTTGAAAAACCACTTTTCGCACTTGTGTTAGTGTTGAAAAACCACTTTTCGCACTTGTGTTGGTGCAGGAAACCACTTTTGCACTTGTGTTAGTGTGGAAAAAACACTTTTTGCACTTGTGATAGTGTTGAAAAACCACTTTTCGCACTTGTGTTAGTGTTGAAAAACCATTTTTCGCAATTGTGTTGGTGCAGGAAACCACTTTTGCACTTGTATTAATGTGGAAAAAACACTTTTTGCACTTGTGATAGTGTTGAAAAACCGCTTTTCGCACTTGTGTTAGTGTTGAAAAACCACTTTTCGCACTTGTGTTAGTGTTGAAAAACCACTTTTCGCACTTGTGTTGGTGCAGGAAACCACTTTTGCACTTGTATTAGTGTGGAAAAAACACTTTTTGCACTTGTGATAGTGTTGAAAAACCTCTTTTCGCACTTGTGTTAGTGTTGAAAAACCACATTTCGCACTTGTGTTGGTGCAGGAAACCACTTTTGGACTTGTATTAGTGTGGAAAAACCACTTTTCGCACTTGTGTTAGTGTTGAAAAACCACTTTTCGCACTTGTGTTAGTGTTGAAAAACCACTTTTCGCACTTGTGTTATTGTTGAAAAACCACTTTTCGCACTTGTGTTATTGTTGAAAAACCACTTTTCGCACTTGTGTTGGTGTAGGAAACCACTTTTGCAATTGTATTAGTGTTGAAAAAACACTTTTTGCACTTGTGATAGTGTTGAAAAACCACTTTTCGCACTTGTGTTAGTGTTGAAAAACCACTTTTCGCACTTGTGTTGGTGCAGGAAACCACTTTTGCACTTGTATTAGTGTGGAAAAAACACTTTTTGCACTTGTGATAGTGTTGAAAAACCTCTTTTCGCACTTGTGTTAATGTTGAAAAACCACTTTTCGCACTTGTGTTGGTGCAGGAAACCACTTTTGAACTTGTATTAGTGTGGAAAAAACACTTTTCGCACTTGTGTTAGTGTTGAAAAACCACTTTTCGCACTTGTGTTAGTGTTGAAAAACCACTTTTCGCACTTGTGTTGGTGCAGGAAACCACTTTTGCACTTGTATTAGTGTGGAAAAACCACTTTTCGCACTTGTGTTAGTGTTGAAAAACCACTTTTCGCACTTGTGTTAGTGTTGAAAAACCACTTTTCGCACTTGTGTTGGTGCAGGAAACCACTTTTGCACTTGTATTAGTGTGGAAAAACACTTTTTGCACTTGTGATAGTGTTGAAAAACCACTTTTCACACTTGTGTTAGTGTTGAAAAACCACTTTTCGCACTTGTGTTGGTGCAGGAAACCACTTTTGCACTTGTATTAGTGTGGAAAAACCACTTTTCGCACTTGTGTTAGTGTTGAAAAACCAATTTTCGCACTTGTGTTAGTGTTGAAAAACCACTTTTCCCACTTGTGTTGGTGCAGGAAACCACTTTTGCACTTGTATTAGTGTGGAAAAAACACTTTTTGCACTTGTGATAGTGTTGAAAAACCACTTTTCGCACTTGTGTTAGTGTTGAAAAACCACTTTTCGCACTTGTGTTGGTGCAGGAAACCACTTTTGCACTTGTGTTAGTGTGGAAAAAACACTTTTTGCACTTGTGATAGTGTTGAAAAACCACTTTTCGCACTTGTGTTAGTGTTGAAAAACCATTTTTCGCAATTGTGTTGGTGCAGGAAACCACTTTTGCACTTGTATTAATGTGGAAAAAACACTTTTTGCACTTGTGATAGTGTTGAAAAACCGCTTTTCGCACTTGTGTTAGTGTTGAAAAACCACTTTTCGCACTTGTGTTAGTGTTGAAAAACCACTTTTCGCACTTGTGTTGGTGCAGGAAACCACTTTTGCACTTGTATTAGTGTGGAAAAAACACTTTTTGCACTTGTGATAGTGTTGAAAAACCTCTTTTCGCACTTGTGTTAGTGTTGAAAAACCACTTTTCGCACTTGTGTTGGTGCAGGAAACCACTTTTGGACTTGTATTAGTGTGGAAAAACCACTTTTCGCACTTGTGTTAGTGTTGAAAAACCACTTTTCGCACTTGTGTTAGTGTTGAAAAACCACTTTTCGCACTTGTGTTATTGTTGAAAAACCACTTTTCGCACTTGTGTTATTGTTGAAAAACCACTTTTCGCACTTGTGTTGGTGTAGGAAACCACTTTTGCAATTGTATTAGTGTTGAAAAAACACTTTTTGCACTTGTGATAGTGTTGAAAAACCACTTTTCGCACTTGTGTTAGTGTTGAAAAACCACTTTTCGCACTTGTGTTGGTGCAGGAAACCACTTTTGCACTTGTATTAGTGTGGAAAAAACACTTTTTGCACTTGTGATAGTGTTGAAAAACCTCTTTTCGCACTTGTGTTAGTGTTGAAAAACCACTTTTCGCACTTGTGTTGGTGCAGGAAACCACTTTTGCACTTGTATTAGTGTGGAAAAAACACTTTTTGCACTTGTGATAGTGTTGAAAAACCTCTTTTCGCACTTGTGTTAGTGTTGAAAAACCACTTTTCGCACTTGTGTTGGTGCAGGAAACCACTTTTGGACTTGTATTAGTGTGGAAAAACCACTTTTCGCACTTGTGTTAGTGTTGAAAAACCACTTTTCGCACTTGTGTTAGTGTTGAAAAACCACTTTTCGCGCTTGTGTTAGTGTTGAAAAACCACTTTTCGCACTTGTGTTGGTGCAGGAAACCACTTTTGCACTTGTATTAGTGTGGAAAAAACACTTTTTGCACTTGTGATAGTGTTGAAAAACCACTTTTTGCACTTGTGTTGGTGTTGAAAAACCACTTTTCGCACTTGTGTTGTTGCAGGAAACCACTTTTGCACTTGTATTAGTGTGGAAAAAACACTTTTTGCACTTGTGATAGTGTTGAAAAACCACTTTTTGCACTTGTGTTAGTGTTGAAAAACCACTTTTCGTACTTGTGTTGGTGCAGGAAACCACTTTTGCACTTGTATTAGTGTGGAAAAACCACTTTTTGCACTTGTGTTAGTGTTGAAAAACCACTTTTCGCACTTGTGTTAGTGTTGAAAAACCACTTTTCGCACTTGTGTTAGTGTTGAAAAACCACTTTTGCACTTGTATTAGTGTGGAAAAAACACTTTTTGCACTTGTGATAGTGTTGAAAAACCACTTTTCGCACTGGTGTTAGTGTTGAAAAACCACTTTTCGCACTTGTGTTGGTGCAGGAAACCACTTTTGCGCTTGAATTAGTGTGGAAAAACCACTTTTCGCACTTGTGTTAGTGTTGAAAAACCACTTTTCGAACTTGTGTTAGTGTTGAAAAACCACTTTTCGCACTTGTGTTAGTGTTGAAAAACCACTTTTCGCACTTGTGTTGGTGCAGGAAACCACTTTTGCACTTGTATTAGTGTGGAAAAAACACTTTTCGCACTTGTGTTCGTGTTGAAAAACCACTTTTCGCACTTGTGTTAGTGTTGAAAAACCACTTTTTGCACTTGTGTTAGTGTTGAAAAAGCACTTTTCGCACTTGTGTTACTGTTGAAAAACCACTTTTCGCACTTGTGTTGATGCAGGAAACCACTTTTGAACTTGTATTAGTGTGGAAAAAACACTTTTCGCACTTGTGTTAGTGTTGAAAAACCACTTTTCGCACTTGTGTTAGTGTTGAAAAACCACTTTTCGCACTTGTGTTGGTGCAGGAAACCACTTTTGCACTTGTATTAGTGTGGGAAAAACACTTTTTGCACTTGTGATAGTGTTGAAAAACCACTTTTTGCACTTGTGATAGTGTTGAAAAACCACTTTTTGCACTTGTGTTGGTGTTGAAAAACCACTTTTGCACTTGTATTAGTGTGGAAAAACCACTTTTCGCACTTGTGTTAGTGATGAAAAACCACTTTTCGCACTTGTGTTATTGTTGAAAAACCACTTTTCGCACTTGTGTTATTGTTGAAAAACCACTTTTCGCACTTGTGTTGGTGTAGGAAACCACTTTTGCAATTGTATTAGTGTTGAAAAAACACTTTTTGCACTTGTGATAGTGTTGAAAAAACTACTTTTCGAACTTGTGTTAGTGTTGAAAAACCACTTTTCGCACTTGTGTTGGTGCAGGAAACCACTTTTGCACTTGTATTAGTGTGGAAAAAACACTTTTTGCACTTGTGATAGTGTTGAAAAACCTCTTTTCGCACTTGTGTTAGTGTTGAAAAACCACTTTTCGCACTTGTGTTGGTGCAGGAAACCACTTTTGCACTTGTATTAGTGTGGAAAAAACACTTTTTGCACTTGTGATAGTGTTGAAAAACCTCTTTTCGCACTTGTGTTAGTGTTGAAAAACCACTTTTCGCACTTGTGTTGGTGCAGGAAACCACTTTTGGACTTGTATTAGTGTGGAAAAACCACTTTTCGCACTTGTGTTAGTGTTGAAAAACCACTTTTCGCACTTGTGTTAGTGCTGAAAAACCACTTTTCGTACTTGTGTTGGTGCAGGAAACCACTTTTGCACTTGTATTAGTGTGGAAAAACCACTTTTTGCACTTGTGTTAGTGTTGAAAAACCACTTTTTGCACTTGTGTTAGTGTTGAAAAAGCACTTTTCGCACTTGTGTTACTGTTGAAAAACCACTTTTCGCACTTGTGTTGATGCAGGAAACCACTTTTGAACTTGTATTAGTGTGGAAAAAACACTTTTCGCACTTGTGTTAGTGTTGAAAAACCACTTTTCGCACTTGTGTTAGTGTTGAAAAACCACTTTTCGCACTTGTGTTGGTGCAGGAAACCACTTTTGCACTTGTATTAGTGTGGGAAAAACACTTTTTGCACTTGTGATAGTGTTGAAAAACCACTTTTTGCACTTGTGATAGTGTTGAAAAACCACTTTTTGCACTTGTGTTGGTGTTGAAAAACCACTTTTGCACTTGTATTAGTGTGGAAAAACCACTTTTCGCACTTGTGTTAGTGATGAAAAACCACTTTTCGCACTTGTGTTATTGTTGAAAAACCACTTTTCGCACTTGTGTTATTGTTGAAAAACCACTTTTCGCACTTGTGTTGGTGTAGGAAACCACTTTTGCAATTGTATTAGTGTTGAAAAAACACTTTTTGCACTTGTGATAGTGTTGAAAAACTACTTTTCGAACTTGTGTTAGTGTTGAAAAACCACTTTTCGCACTTGTGTTGGTGCAGGAAACCACTTTTGCACTTGTATTAGTGTGGAAAAAACACTTTTTGCACTTGTGATAGTGTTGAAAAACCTCTTTTCGCACTTGTGTTAGTGTTGAAAAACCACTTTTCGCACTTGTGTTGGTGCAGGAAACCACTTTTGCACTTGTATTAGTGTGGAAAAAACACTTTTTGCACTTGTGATAGTGTTGAAAAACCTCTTTTCGCACTTGTGTTAGTGTTGAAAAACCACTTTTCGCACTTGTGTTGGTGCAGGAAACCACTTTTGGACTTGTATTAGTGTGGAAAAACCACTTTTCGCACTTGTGTTAGTGTTGAAAAACCACTTTTCGCACTTGTGTTAGTGCTGAAAAACCACTTTTCGTACTTGTGTTGGTGCAGGAAACCACTTTTGCACTTGTATTAGTGTGGAAAAACCACTTTTTGCACTTGTGTTAGTGTTGAAAAACCACTTTTCGCACTTGTGTTAGTGTTGAAAAACCACTTTTCGCACTTGTGTTAGTGTTGAAAAACCACTTTTGCACTTGTATTAGTGTGGAAAAAACACTTTTTGCACTTGTGATAGTGTTGAAAAACCACTTTTCGCACTGGTGTTAGTGTTGAAAAACCACTTTTCGCACTTGTGTTGGTGCAGGAAACCACTTTTGCGCTTGAATTAGTGTGGAAAAACCACTTTTCGCACTTGTGTTAGTGTTGAAAAACCACTTTTCGAACTTGTGTTAGTGTTTAAAAACCACTTTTCGCACTTGTGTTAGTGTTGAAAAACCACTTTTCGCACTTGTGTTGGTGCAGGAAACCACTTTTGCAATTGTATTAGTGTTGAAAAAACACTTTTTGCACTTGTGATAGTGTTGAAAAACTACTTTTCGCACTTGTGTTAGTGTTGAAAAACCACTTTTCGCACTTGTGTTGGTGCAGGAAACCACTTTTGCACTTGTATTAGTGTGGAAAAAACACTTTTTGCACTTGTGATAGTGTTGAAAAACCTCTTTTCGCACTTGTGTTAGTGTTGAAAAACTACTTTTCGCACTTGTGTTGGTGCAGGAAACCACTTTTGCACTTGTATTAGTGTGGAAAAAAACACTTTTTGCACTTGTGATAGTGTTGAAAAACCTCTTTTCGCACTTGTGTTAGTGTTGAAAAAACCACTTTTCGCACTTGTGTTGGTGCAGGAAACCACTTTTGGACTTGTATTAGTGTGGAAAAACCACTTTTCGCACTTGTGTTAGTGTTGAAAAACCACTTTTCGCACTTGTGTTAGTGCTGAAAAACCACTTTTCATACTTGTGTTGGTGCAGGAAACCACTTTTGCACTTGTATTAGTGTGGAAAAACCACTTTTTGCACTTGTGTTAGTGTTGAAAAACCACTTTTCGCACTTGTGTTAGTGTTGAAAAACCACTTTTCGCACTTGTGTTAGTGTTGAAAAACCACTTTTGCACTTGTATTAGTGTGGAAAAAACACTTTTTGCACTTGTGATAGTGTTGAAAAACCACTTTTCGCACTGGTGTTAGTGTTGAAAAACCACTTTTCGCACTTGTGTTGGTGCAGGAAACCACTTTTGCGCTTGAATTAGTGTGGAAAAACCACTTTTCGCACTTGTGTTAGTGTTGAAAAACCACTTTTCGAACTTGTGTTAGTGTTTAAAAACCACTTTTCGCACTTGTGTTAGTGTTGAAAAACCACTTTTCGCACTTGTGTTGGTGCAGGAAACCACTTTTGCACTTGTATTAGTGTGGAAAAAACACTTTTCGCACTTGTGTTAGTGTTGAAAAACCACTTTTTGCACTTGTGTTAGTGTTGAAAAAGCACTTTTCGCACTTGTGTTACTGTTGAAAAACCACTTTTCGCACTTGTGTTGATGCAGGAAACCACTTTTGAACTTGTATTAGTGTGGAAAAAACACTTTTCGCACTTGTGTTAGTGTTGAAAAACCACTTTTCGCACTTGTGTTAGTGTTGAAAAACCACTTTTCGCACTTGTGTTGGTGCAGGAAACCACTTTTGCACTTGTATTTGTGTGGAAAAACCACTTTTCGCACTTGTGTTAGTGTTGAAAAACCACTTTTCGCACTTGTGTTAGTGTTGAAAAACCACTTTTCGCACTTGTGTTGGTGCAGGAAACCACTTTTGCACTTGTATTAGTGTGGAAAAACACTTTTTGCACTTGTGATAGTGTTGAAAAACCACTTTTCACACTTGTGTTAGTGTTGAAAAACCACTTTTCGCACTTGTGTTGGTGCAGGAAACCACTTTTGCACTTGTATTAGTGTGGAAAAACCACTTTTCGCACTTGTGTTAGTGTTGAAAAACCACTTTTCGCACTTGTGTTAGTGTTGAAAAACCACTTTTCCCACTTGTGTTGGTGCAGGAAACCACTTTTGCACTTGTATTAGTGTGGAAAAAACACTTTTTGCACTTGTGATAGTGTTGAAAAACCACTTTTCGCACTTGTGTTAGTGTTGAAAAACCACTTTTCGCACTTGTGTTGGTGCAGGAAACCACTTTTGCACTTGTGTTAGTGTGGAAAAAACACTTTTTGCACTTGTGATAGTGTTGAAAAACCACTTTTCGCACTTGTGTTAGTGTTGAAAAACCATTTTTCGCAATTGTGTTGGTGCAGGAAACCACTTTTGCACTTGTATTAATGTGGAAAAAACACTTTTTGCACTTGTGATAGTGTTGAAAAACCGCTTTTCGCACTTGTGTTAGTGTTGAAAAACCACTTTTCGCACTTGTGTTAGTGTTGAAAAACCACTTTTCGCACTTGTGTTGGTGCAGGAAACCACTTTTGCACTTGTATTAGTGTGGAAAAAACACTTTTTGCACTTGTGATAGTGTTGAAAAACCTCTTTTCGCACTTGTGTTAGTGTTGAAAAACCACTTTTCGCACTTGTGTTGGTGCAGGAAACCACTTTTGGACTTGTATTAGTGTGGAAAAACCACTTTTCGCACTTGTGTTAGTGTTGAAAAACCACTTTTCGCACTTGTGTTAGTGTTGAAAAACCACTTTTCGCACTTGTGTTATTGTTGAAAAACCACTTTTCGCACTTGTGTTATTGTTGAAAAACCACTTTTCGCACTTGTGTTGGTGTAGGAAACCACTTTTGCAATTGTATTAGTGTTGAAAAAACACTTTTTGCACTTGTGATAGTGTTGAAAAACCACTTTTCGCACTTGTGTTAGTGTTGAAAAACCACTTTTCGCACTTGTGTTGGTGCAGGAAACCACTTTTGCACTTGTATTAGTGTGGAAAAAACACTTTTTGCACTTGTGATAGTGTTGAAAAACCTCTTTTCGCACATGTGTTAGTGTTGAAAAACCACTTTTCGCACTTGTGTTGGTGCAGGAAACTTTTGCACTTGTATTAGTGTGGAAAAAACACTTTTTGCACTTGTGATAGTGTTGAAAACCTCTTTTCGCACTTGTGTTAGTGTTGAAAAACCACTTTTCGCACTTGTGTTGGTGCAGGAAACCACTTTTGGACTTGTATTAGTGTGGAAAAACCACTTTTCGCACTTGTGTTAGTGTTGAAAAACCACTTTTCGCACTTGTGTTAGTGTTGAAAAACCACTTTTCGCGCTTGTGTTAGTGTTGAAAAACCACTTTTCGCACTTGTGTTGGTGCAGGAAACCACTTTTGCACTTGTATTAGTGTGGAAAAAACACTTTTTGCACTTGTGATAGTGTTGAAAAACCACTTTTTGCACTTGTGTTGGTGTTGAAAAACCACTTTTCGCACTTGTGTTGTTGCAGGAAACCACTTTTGCACTTGTATTAGTGTGGAAAAAAACACTTTTTGCACTTGTGATAGTGTTGAAAAACCACTTTTTGCACTTGTGTTAGTGTTGAAAAACCACTTTTTGTACTTGTGTTGGTGCAGGAAACCACTTTTGCACTTGTATTAGTGTGGAAAAACCACTTTTTGCACTTGTGTTAGTGTTGAAAAACCACTTTTCGCACTTGTGTTAGTGTTGAAAAACCACTTTTCGCACTTGTGTTAGTGTTGAAAAACCACTTTTGCACTTGTATTAGTGTGGAAAAAACACTTTTTGCACTTGTGATAGTGTTGAAAAACCACTTTTCGCACTGGTGTTAGTGTTGAAAAACCACTTTTCGCACTTGTGTTGGTGCAGGAAACCACTTTTGCGCTTGAATTAGTGTGGAAAAACCACTTTTCGCACTTGTGTTAGTGTTGAAAAAACCACTTTTCGAACTTGTGTTAGTGTTGAAAAACCACTTTTCGCACTTGTGTTAGTGTTGAAAAACCACTTTTCGCACTTGTGTTGGTGCAGGAAACCACTTTTGCACTTGTATTAGTGTGGAAAAAAACACTTTTCGCACTTGTGTTCGTGTTGAAAAACCACTTTTCGCACTTGTGTTAGTGTTGAAAAACCACTTTTTGCACTTGTGTTAGTGTTGAAAAAGCACTTTTCGCACTTGTGTTACTGTTGAAAAACCACTTTTCGCACTTGTGTTGATGCAGGAAACCACTTTTGAACTTGTATTAGTGTGGAAAAAACACTTTTCGCACTTGTGTTAGTGTTGAAAAACCACTTTTCGCACTTGTGTTAGTGTTGAAAAACCACTTTTCGCAGTTGTGTTGGTGCAGGAAACCACTTTTGCACTTGTATTAGTGTGGAAAAACCACTTTTCGCACTTGTGTTAGTGTTGAAAAACCACTTTTCGCACTTGTGTTAGTGTTGAAAAACCACTTTTCGCACTTGTGTTGGTGCAGGAAACCACTTTTGCACTTGTATTAGTGTGGAAAAAACACTTTTTGCACTTGTGATATTGTTGAAAAACCACTTTTCACACTTGTGTTAGTGTTGAAAAACCACTTTTCGCACTTGTGTTGGTGCAGGAAACCACTTTTGCACTTGTATTAGTGTGGAAAAAACACTTTTTGCACTTGTGATAGTGTTGAAAAACCACTTTTTGCACTTGTGTTGGTGTTGAAAAACCACTTTTCGCACTTGTGTTGTTGCAGGAAACCACTTTTGCACTTGTATTAGTGTGGAAAAAACACTTTTTGCACTTGTGATAGTGTTGAAAAACCACTTTTTGCACTTGTTTTAGTGTTGAAAAACCACTTTTCGTACTTGTGTTGGTGCAGGAAACCACTTTTGCACTTGTATTAGTGTGGAAAAACCACTTTTTGCACTTGTGTTAGTGTTGAAAAACCACTTTTCGCACTTGTGTTAGTGTTGAAAAACCACTTTTCGCACTTGTGTTAGTGTTGAAAAAACACTTTTTGCACTTGTGATAGTGTTGAAAAACTACTTTTCGCACTTGTGTTAGTGTTGAAAAACCACTTTTCGCACTTGTGTTGGTGCAGGAAACCACTTTTGCACTTGTATTAGTGTGGGAAAAACACTTTTTGCACTTGTGATAGTGTTGAAAAACCTCTTTTCGCACTTGTGTTAGTGTTGAAAAACCACTTTTCGCACTTGTGTTGGTGCAGGAAACCACTTTTGCACTTGTATTAGTGTGGAAAAAACACTTTTTGCACTTGTGATAGTGTTGAAAAACCTCTTTTCGCACTTGTGTTAGTGTTGAAAAACCACTTTTCGCACTTGTGTTGGTGCAGGAAACCACTTTTGGACTTGTATTAGTGTGGAAAAACCACTTTTCGCACTTGTGTTAGTGTTGAAAAACCACTTTTCGCACTTGTGTTAGTGCTGAAAAACCACTTTTCGTACTTGTGTTGGTGCAGGAAACCACTTTTGCACTTGTATTAGTGTGGAAAAACCACTTTTTGCACTTGTGTTAGTGTTGAAAAACCACTTTTCGCACTTGTGTTAGTGTTGAAAAACCACTTTTCGCACTTGTGTTAGTGTTGAAAAACCACTTTTGCACTTGTATTAGTGTGGAAAAAACACTTTTTGCACTTGTGATAGTGTTGAAAAACCACTTTTCGCACTGGTGTTAGTGTTGAAAAACCACTTTTCGCACTTGTGTTGGTGCAGGAAACCACTTTTGCGCTTGAATTAGTGTGGAAAAACCACTTTTCGCACTTGTGTTAGTGTTGAAAAACCACTTTTCGAACTTGTGTTAGTGTTTAAAAACCACTTTTCGCACTTGTGTTAGTGTTGAAAAACCACTTTTCGCACTTGTGTTGGTGCAGGAAACCACTTTTGCACTTGTATTAGTGTGGAAAAAACACTTTTTGCACTTGTGATAGTGTTGAAAAACCACTTTTCGCACTGGTGTTAGTGTTGAAAAACCACTTTTCGCACTTGTGTTGGTGCAGGAAACCACTTTTGCGCTTGAATTAGTGTGGAAAAACCACTTTTCGCACTTGTGTTAGTGTTGAAAAACCACTTTTCGAACTTGTGTTAGTGTTTAAAAACCACTTTTCGCACTTGTGTTAGTGTTGAAAAACCACTTTTCGCACTTGTGTTGGTGCAGGAAACCACTTTTGCACTTGTATTAGTGTGGAAAAAACACTTTTCGCACTTGTGTTAGTGTTGAAAAACCACTTTTTGCACTTGTGTTAGTGTTGAAAAAGCACTTTTCGCACTTGTGTTACTGTTGAAAAACCACTTTTCGCACTTGTGTTGATGCAGGAAACCACTTTTGAACTTGTATTAGTGTGGAAAAAACACTTTTCGCACTTGTGTTAGTGTTGAAAAACCACTTTTCGCACTTGTGTTAGTGTTGAAAAACCACTTTTCGCACTTGTGTTGGTGCAGGAAACCACTTTTGCACTTGTATTTGTGTGGAAAAACCACTTTTCGCACTTGTGTTAGTGTTGAAAAACCACTTTTCGCACTTGTGTTAGTGTTGAAAAACCACTTTTCGCACTTGTGTTGGTGCAGGAAACCACTTTTGCACTTGTATTAGTGTGGAAAAACACTTTTTGCACTTGTGATAGTGTTGAAAAACCACTTTTCACACTTGTGTTAGTGTTGAAAAACCACTTTTCGCACTTGTGTTGGTGCAGGAAACCACTTTTGCACTTGTATTAGTGTGGAAAAACCACTTTTCGCACTTGTGTTAGTGTTGAAAAACCACTTTTCGCACTTGTGTTAGTGTTGAAAAACCACTTTTCCCACTTGTGTTGGTGCAGGAAACCACTTTTGCACTTGTATTAGTGTGGAAAAAACACTTTTTGCACTTGTGATAGTGTTGAAAAACCACTTTTCGCACTTGTGTTAGTGTTGAAAAACCACTTTTCGCACTTGTGTTGGTGCAGGAAACCACTTTTGCACTTGTGTTAGTGTGGAAAAAACACTTTTTGCACTTGTGATAGTGTTGAAAAACCACTTTTCGCACTTGTGTTAGTGTTGAAAAACCACTTTTCGAACTTGTGTTAGTGTTTAAAAACCACTTTTCGCACTTGTGTTAGTGTTGAAAAACCACTTTTCGCACTTGTGTTGGTGCAGGAAACCACTTTTGCACTTGTATTAGTGTGGAAAAAACACTTTTCGCACTTGTGTTAGTGTTGAAAAACCACTTTTTGCACTTGTGTTAGTGTTGAAAAAGCACTTTTCGCACTTGTGTTACTGTTGAAAAACCACTTTTCGCACTTGTGTTGATGCAGGAAACCACTTTTGAACTTGTATTAGTGTGGAAAAAACACTTTTCGCACTTGTGTTAGTGTTGAAAAACCACTTTTCGCACTTGTGTTAGTGTTGAAAAACCACTTTTCGCACTTGTGTTGGTGCAGGAAACCACTTTTGCACTTGTATTTGTGTGGAAAAACCACTTTTCGCACTTGTGTTAGTGTTGAAAAACCACTTTTCGCACTTGTGTTAGTGTTGAAAAACCACTTTTCGCACTTGTGTTGGTGCAGGAAACCACTTTTGCACTTGTATTAGTGTGGAAAAACACTTTTTGCACTTGTGATAGTGTTGAAAAACCACTTTTCACACTTGTGTTAGTGTTGAAAAACCACTTTTCGCACTTGTGTTGGTGCAGGAAACCACTTTTGCACTTGTATTAGTGTGGAAAAACCACTTTTCGCACTTGTGTTAGTGTTGAAAAACCACTTTTCGCACTTGTGTTAGTGTTGAAAAACCACTTTTCCCACTTGTGTTGGTGCAGGAAACCACTTTTGCACTTGTATTAGTGTGGAAAAAACACTTTTTGCACTTGTGATAGTGTTGAAAAACCACTTTTCGCACTTGTGTTAGTGTTGAAAAACCACTTTTCGCACTTGTGTTGGTGCAGGAAACCACTTTTGCACTTGTGTTAGTGTGGAAAAAACACTTTTTGCACTTGTGATAGTGTTGAAAAACCACTTTTCGCACTTGTGTTAGTGTTGAAAAACCATTTTTCGCAATTGTGTTGGTGCAGGAAACCACTTTTGCACTTGTATTAATGTGGAAAAAACACTTTTTGCACTTGTGATAGTGTTGAAAAACCGCTTTTCGCACTTGTGTTAGTGTTGAAAAACCACTTTTCGCACTTGTGTTAGTGTTGAAAAACCACTTTTCGCACTTGTGTTGGTGCAGGAAACCACTTTTGCACTTGTATTAGTGTGGAAAAAACACTTTTTGCACTTGTGATAGTGTTGAAAAACCTCTTTTCGCACTTGTGTTAGTGTTGAAAAACCACTTTTCGCACTTGTGTTGGTGCAGGAAACCACTTTTGGACTTGTATTAGTGTGGAAAAACCACTTTTCGCACTTGTGTTAGTGTTGAAAAACCACTTTTCGCACTTGTGTTAGTGTTGAAAAACCACTTTTCGCACTTGTGTTATTGTTGAAAAACCACTTTTCGCACTTGTGTTATTGTTGAAAAACCACTTTTCGCACTTGTGTTGGTGTAGGAAACCACTTTTGCAATTGTATTAGTGTTGAAAAAACACTTTTTGCACTTGTGATAGTGTTGAAAAACCTCTTTTCGCACATGTGTTAGTGTTGAAAAACCACTTTTCGCACTTGTGTTGGTGCAGGAAACCACTTTTGCACTTGTATTAGTGTGGAAAAAACACTTTTTGCACTTGTGATAGTGTTGAAAAACCTCTTTTCGCACTTGTGTTAGTGTTGAAAAACCACTTTTCGCACTTGTGTTGGTGCAGGAAACCACTTTTGGACTTGTATTAGTGTGGAAAAACCACTTTTCGCACTTGTGTTAGTGTTGAAAAACCACTTTTCGCACTTGTGTTAGTGTTGAAAAACCACTTTTCGCGCTTGTGTTAGTGTTGAAAAACCACTTTTCGCACTTGTGTTGGTGCAGGAAACCACTTTTGCACTTGTATTAGTGTGGAAAAAACACTTTTTGCACTTGTGATAGTGTTGAAAAACCACTTTTTGCACTTGTGTTGGTGTTGAAAAACCACTTTTCGCACTTGTGTTGTTGCAGGAAACCACTTTTGCACTTGTATTAGTGTGGAAAAAACACTTTTTGCACTTGTGATAGTGTTGAAAAACCACTTTTTGCACTTGTGTTAGTGTTGAAAAACCACTTTTCGTACTTGTGTTGGTGCAGGAAACCACTTTTGCACTTGTATTAGTGTGGAAAAACCACTTTTTGCACTTGTGTTAGTGTTGAAAAACCACTTTTCGCACTTGTGTTAGTGTTGAAAAACCACTTTTCGCACTTGTGTTAGTGTTGAAAAACCACTTTTGCACTTGTATTAGTGTGGAAAAAACACTTTTTGCACTTGTGATAGTGTTGAAAAACCACTTTTCGCACTGGTGTTAGTGTTGAAAAACCACTTTTCGCACTTGTGTTGGTGCAGGAAACCACTTTTGCGCTTGAATTAGTGTGGAAAAACCACTTTTCGCACTTGTGTTAGTGTTGAAAAACCACTTTTCGAACTTGTGTTAGTGTTGAAAAACCACTTTTCGCACTTGTGTTAGTGTTGAAAAACCACTTTTCGCACTTGTGTTGGTGCAGGAAACCACTTTTGCACTTGTATTAGTGTGGAAAAAACACTTTTCGCACTTGTGTTCGTGTTGAAAAACCACTTTTCGCACTTGTGTTAGTGTTGAAAAACCACTTTTTGCACTTGTGTTAGTGTTGAAAAAGCACTTTTCGCACTTGTGTTACTGTTGAAAAACCACTTTTCGCACTTGTGTTGATGCAGGAAACCACTTTTGAACTTGTATTAGTGTAGAAAAAACACTTTTCGCACTTGTGTTAGTGTTGAAAAACCACTTTTCGCACTTGTGTTAGTGTTGAAAAACCACTTTTCGCAGTTGTGTTGGTGCAGGAAACCACTTTTGCACTTGTATTAGTGTGGAAAAACCACTTTTCGCACTTGTGTTAGTGTTGAAAAACCACTTTTCGCACTTGTGTTAGTGTTGAAAAACCACTTTTCGCACTTGTGTTGGTGCAGGAAACCACTTTTGCACTTGTATTAGTGTGGAAAAACACTTTTTGCACTTGTGATATTGTTGAAAAACCACTTTTCACACTTGTGTTAGTGTTGAAAAACCACTTTTCGCACTTGTGTTGGTGCAGGAAACCACTTTTGCACTTGTATTAGTGTGGAAAAAACACTTTTTGCACTTGTGATAGTGTTGAAAAACCACTTTTTGCACTTGTGTTGGTGTTGAAAAACCACTTTTCGCACTTGTATTGTTGCAGGAAACCACTTTTGCACTTGTATTAGTGTGGAAAAAACACTTTTTGCACTTGTGATAGTGTTGAAAAACCACTTTTTGCACTTGTTTTAGTGTTGAAAAACCACTTTTCGTACTTGTGTTGGTGCAGGAAACCACTTTTGCACTTGTATTAGTGTGGAAAAACCACTTTTTGCACTTGTGTTAGTGTTGAAAAACCACTTTTCGCACTTGTGTTAGTGTTGAAAAACCACTTTTCGCACTTGTGTTAGTGTTGAAAAAACACTTTTTGCACTTGTGATAGTGTTGAAAAACTACTTTTCGCACTTGTGTTAGTGTTGAAAAACCACTTTTCGCACTTGTGTTGGTGCAGGAAACCACTTTTGCACTTGTATTAGTGTGGGAAAAACACTTTTTGCACTTGTGATAGTGTTGAAAAACCTCTTTTCGCACTTGTGTTAGTGTTGAAAAACCACTTTTCGCACTTGTGTTGGTGCAGGAAACCACTTTTGCACTTGTATTAGTGTGGAAAAAACACTTTTTGCACTTGTGATAGTGTTGAAAAACCTCTTTTCGCACTTGTGTTAGTGTTGAAAAACCACTTTTCGCACTTGTGTTGGTGCAGGAAACCACTTTTGGACTTGTATTAGTGTGGAAAAACCACTTTTCGCACTTGTGTTAGTGTTGAAAAACCACTTTTCGCACTTGTGTTAGTGCTGAAAAACCACTTTTCGTACTTGTGTTGGTGCAGGAAACCACTTTTGCACTTGTATTAGTGTGGAAAAACCACTTTTTGCACTTGTGTTAGTGTTGAAAAACCACTTTTTGCACTTGTGTTAGTGTTGAAAAACCACTTTTCGCACTTGTGTTAGTGTTGAAAAACCACTTTTGCACTTGTATTAGTGTGGAAAAAACACTTTTTGCACTTGTGATAGTGTTGAAAAACCACTTTTCGCACTGGTGTTAGTGTTGAAAAACCACTTTTCGCACTTGTGTTGGTGCAGGAAACCACTTTTGCGCTTGAATTAGTGTGGAAAAACCACTTTTCGCACTTGTGTTAGTGTTGAAAAACCACTTTTCGAACTTGTGTTAGTGTTTAAAAACCACTTTTCGCACTTGTGTTAGTGTTGAAAAACCACTTTTCGCACTTGTGTTGGTGCAGGAAACCACTTTTGCACTTGTATTAGTGTGGAAAAAACACTTTTCGCACTTGTGTTAGTGTTGAAAAACCACTTTTCGCACTTGTGTTAGTGTTGAAAAACCACTTTTTGCACTTGTGTTAGTGTTGAAAAAGCACTTTTCGCACTTGTGTTACTGTTGAAAAACCACTTTTCGCACTTGTATTAGTGTGGAAAAAACACTTTTCGCACTTGTGTTAGTGTTGAAAAACCACTTTTCGCACTTGTGTTAGTGTTGAAAAACCACTTTTCGCACTTGTGTTGGTGCAGGAAACCACTTTTGCACTTGTATTAGTGTGGAAAAACCACTTTTCGCACTTGTGTTAGTGTTGAAAAACCACTTTTCGCACTTGTGTTAGTGTTGAAAAACCACTTTTCGCACTTGTGTTGGTGCAGGAAACCACTTTTGCACTTGTATTAGTGTGGAAAAACACTTTTTGCACTTGTGATAGTGTTGAAAAACCACTTTTCACACTTGTGTTAGTGTTGAAAAACCACTTTTCGCACTTGTGTTGGTGCAGGAAACCACTTTTGGACTTGTATTAGTGTGGAAAAACCACTTTTCGCACTTGTGTTAGTGTTGAAAAACCACTTTTCGCACTTGTGTTAGTGTTGAAAAACCACTTTTCGCACTTGTGTTAGTGTTGAAAAACCACTTTTCACACTTGTGTTGGTGCAGGAAACCACTTTTGCACTTGTATTAGTGTGGAAAAAACACTTTTTGCACTTGTGATAGTGTTGAAAAACCACTTTTTGCACTTGTGTTGGTGTTGAAAAACCACTTTTCGCACTTGTGTTGTTGCAGGAAACCACTTTTGCACTTGTATTAGTGTGGAAAAAACACTTTTTGCACTTGTGATAGTGTTGAAAAACCACTTTTTGCACTTGTGTTAGTGTTGAAAAACCACTTTTCGTACTTGTGTTGGTGCAGGAAACCACTTTTGCACTTGTATTAGTGTGGAAAAACCACTTTTTGCACTTGTGTTAGTGTTGAAAAACCACTTTTCGCACTTGTGTTAGTGTTGAAAAACCACTTTTCGCACTTGTGTTAGTGTTGAAAAACCACTTTTGCACTTGTATTAGTGTGGAAAAAACACTTTTTGCACTTGTGATAGTGTTGAAAAACCACTTTTCGCACTGGTGTTAGTGTTGAAAAACCACTTTTCGCACTTGTGTTGGTGCAGGAAACCACTTTTGCGCTTGAATTAGTGTGGAAAAACCACTTTTCGCACTTGTGTTAGTGTTGAAAAACCACTTTTCGAACTTGTGTTAGTGTTGAAAAACCACTTTTCGCACTTGTGTTAGTGTTGAAAAACCACTTTTCGCACTTGTGTTGGTGCAGGAAACCACTTTTGCACTTGTATTAGTGTGGAAAAAACACTTTTCGCACTTGTGTTCGTGTTGAAAAACCACTTTTCGCACTTGTGTTAGTGTTGAAAAACCACTTTTTGCACTTGTGTTAGTGTTGAAAAAGCACTTTTCGCACTTGTGTTACTGTTGAAAAACCACTTTTCGCACTTGTGTTGATGCAGGAAACCACTTTTGAACTTGTATTAGTGTGGAAAAAACACTTTTCGCACTTGTGTTAGTGTTGAAAAACCACTTTTCGCACTTGTGTTAGTGTTGAAAAACCACTTTTCGCACTTGTGTTGGTGCAGGAAACCACTTTTGCACTTGTATTAGTGTGGAAAAACCACTTTTCGCACTTGTGTTAGTGTTGAAAAACCACTTTTCGCACTTGTGTTAGTGTTGAAAAACCACTTTTCGCACTTGTGTTGGTGCAGGAAACCACTTTTGCACTTGTATTAGTGTGGAAAAACACTTTTTGCACTTGTGATATTGTTGAAAAACCACTTTTCACACTTGTGTTAGTGTTGAAAAACCACTTTTCGCACTTGTGTTGGTGCAGGAAACCACTTTTGCACTTGTATTAGTGTGGAAAAAACACTTTTTGCACTTGTGATAGTGTTGAAAAACCACTTTTTGCACTTGTGTTGGTGTTGAAAAACCACTTTTCGCACTTGTGTTGTTGCAGGAAACCACTTTTGCACTTGTATTAGTGTGGAAAAAACACTTTTTGCACTTGTGATAGTGTTGAAAAACCACTTTTTGCACTTGTTTTAGTGTTGAAAAACCACTTTTAGTACTTGTGTTGGTGCAGGAAACCACTTTTGCACTTGTATTAGTGTGGAAAAACCACTTTTTGCACTTGTGTTAGTGTTGAAAAACCACTTTTCGCACTTGTGTTAGTGTTGAAAAACCACTTTTCGCACTTGTATTAGTGTTGAAAAAACACTTTTTGCACTTGTGATAGTGTTGAAAAACTACTTTTCGCACTTGTGTTAGTGTTGAAAAACCACTTTTCGCACTTGTGTTGGTGCAGGAAACCACTTTTGCACTTGTATTAGTGTGGGAAAAACACTTTTTGCACTTGTGATAGTGTTGAAAAACCTCTTTTCGCACTTGTGTTAGTGTTGAAAAACCACTTTTCGCACTTGTGTTGGTGCAGGAAACCACTTTTGCACTTGTATTAGTGTGGAAAAAACACTTTTTGCACTTGTGATAGTGTTGAAAAACCTCTTTTCGCACTTGTGTTAGTGTTGAAAAAAACCACTTTTCGCACTTGTGTTGGTGCAGGAAACCACTTTTGGACTTGTATTAGTGTGGAAAAACCACTTTTCGCACTTGTGTTAGTGTTGAAAAACCACTTTTCGCACTTGTGTTAGTGCTGAAAAACCACTTTTCGTACTTGTGTTGGTGCAGGAAACCACTTTTGCACTTGTATTAGTGTGGAAAAACCACTTTTTGCACTTGTGTTAGTGTTGAAAAACCACTTTTCGCACTTGTGTTAGTGTTGAAAAACCACTTTTCGCACTTGTGTTAGTGTTGAAAAACCACTTTTGCACTTGTATTAGTGTGGAAAAAACACTTTTTGCACTTGTGATAGTGTTGAAAAACCACTTTTCGCACTGGTGTTAGTGTTGAAAAACCACTTTTCGCACTTGTGTTGGTGCAGGAAACCACTTTTGCGCTTGAATTAGTGTGGAAAAACCACTTTTCGCACTTGTGTTAGTGTTGAAAAACCACTTTTCGAACTTGTGTTAGTGTTTAAAACCACTTTTCGCACTTGTGTTAGTGTTGAAAAACCACTTTTCGCACTTGTGTTGGTGCAGGAAACCACTTTTGCACTTGTATTAGTGTGGAAAAAACACTTTTCGCACTTGTGTTAGTGTTGAAAAACCACTTTTCGCACTTGTGTTAGTGTTGAAAAACCACTTTTTGCACTTGTGTTAGTGTTGAAAAAGCACTTTTCGCACTTGTGTTACTGTTGAAAAACCACTTTTCGCACTTGTATTAGTGTGGAAAAAACACTTTTCGCACTTGTGTTAGTGTTGAAAAACCACTTTTCGCACTTGTGTTAGTGTTGAAAAACCACTTTTCGCACTTGTGTTGGTGCAGGAAACCACTTTTGCACTTGTATTAGTGTGGAAAAACCACTTTTCGCACTTGTGTTAGTGTTGAAAAACCACTTTTCGCACTTGTGTTAGTGTTGAAAAACCACTTTTCGCACTTGTGTTGGTGCAGGAAACCACTTTTGCACTTGTATTAGTGTGGAAAAACACTTTTTGCACTTGTGATAGTGTTGAAAAACCACTTTTCACACTTGTGTTAGTGTTGAAAAACCACTTTTCGCACTTGTGTTGGTGCAGGAAACCACTTTTGGACTTGTATTAGTGTGGAAAAACCACTTTTCGCACTTGTGTTAGTGTTGAAAAACCACTTTTCGCACTTGTGTTAGTGTTGAAAAACCACTTTTCGCACTTGTGTTAGTGTTGAAAAACCACTTTTCACACTTGTGTTGGTGCAGGAAACCACTTTTGCACTTGTATTAGTGTGGAAAAAACACTTTTTGCACTTGTGATAGTGTTGAAAAACCACTTTTTGCACTTGTGTTGGTGTTGAAAAACCACTTTTCGCACTTGTGTTGTTGCAGGAAACCACTTTTGCACTTGTATTAGTGTGGAAAAAACACTTTTTGCACTTGTGATAGTGTTGAAAAACCACTTTTTGCACTTGTGTTAGTGTTGAAAAACCACTTTTCGTACTTGTGTTGGTGCAGGAAACCACTTTTGCACTTGTATTAGTGTGGAAAAACCACTTTTTGCACTTGTGTTAGTGTTGAAAAACCACTTTTCGCACTTGTGTTAGTGTTGAAAAACCACTTTTCGCACTTGTGTTAGTGTTGAAAAACCACTTTTGCACTTGTATTAGTGTGGAAAAAACACTTTTTGCACTTGTGATAGTGTTGAAAAACCACTTTTCGCACTGGTGTTAGTGTTGAAAAACCACTTTTCGCACTTGTGTTGGTGCAGGAAACCACTTTTGCGCTTGAATTAGTGTGGAAAAACCACTTTTCGCACTTGTGTTAGTGTTGAAAAACCACTTTTCGAACTTGTGTTAGTGTTGAAAAACCACTTTTCGTACTTGTGTTGGTGCAGGAAACCACTTTTGCACTTGTATTAGTGTGGAAAAACCACTTTTTGCACTTGTGTTAGTGTTGAAAAACCACTTTTCGCACTTGTGTTAGTGTTGAAAAACCACTTTTCGCACTTGTGTTGGTGCAGGAAACCACTTTTGCACTTGTATTAGTGTGGAAAAACACTTTTTGCACTTGTGATAGTGTTGAAAAACCACTTTTCACACTTGTGTTAGTGTTGAAAAACCACTTTTCGCACTTGTGTTGGTGCAGGAAACCACTTTTGGACTTGTATTAGTGTGGAAAAACCACTTTTCGCACTTGTGTTAGTGTTGAAAAACCACTTTTCGCACTTGTGTTAGTGTTGAAAAACCACTTTTCGCACTTGTGTTAGTGTTGAAAAACCACTTTTCACACTTGTGTTGGTGCAGGAAACCACTTTTGCACTTGTATTAGTGTGGAAAAAACACTTTTTGCACTTGTGATAGTGTTGAAAAACCACTTTTTGCACTTGTGATAGTGTTGAAAAACCACTTTTTGCACTTGTGTTAGTGTTGAAAAACCACTTTTGCACTTGTATTAGTGTGGAAAAACCACTTTTCGCACTTGTGTTAGTGTTGAAAAACCACTTTTCGCACTTGTGTTATTGTTGAAAAACCACTTTTCGTACTTGTGTTAGTGTTGAAAAACCACTTTTCGCAGTTGTGTTGGTGCAGGAAACCACTTTTGCACTTGTATTAGTGTGGAAAAACCACTTTTCGCACTTGTGTTAGTGTTGAAAAACCACTTTTCGCACTTGTGTTAGTGTTGAAAAACCACTTTTCGCACTTGTGTTGGTGCAGGAAACCACTTTTGCACTTGTATTACTGTGGAAAAACACTTTTTGCACTTGTGATATTGTTGAAAAACCACTTTTCACACTTGTGTTAGTGTTGAAAAACCACTTTTCGCACTTGTGTTGGTGCAGGAAACCACTTTTGCACTTGTATTAGTGTGGAAAAAACACTTTTTGCACTTGTGATAGTGTTGAAAAACCACTTTTTGCACTTGTGTTGGTGTTGAAAAACCACTTTTCGCACTTGTGTTGTTGCAGGAAACCACTTTTGCACTTGTATTAGTGTGGAAAAAACACTTTTTGCACTTGTGATAGTGTTGAAAAACCACTTTTTGCACTTGTTTTAGTGTTGAAAAACCACTTTTCGTACTTGTGTTGGTGCAGGAAACCACTTTTGCACTTGTATTAGTGTGGAAAAACCACTTTTTGCACTTGTGTTAGTGTTGAAAAACCACTTTTCGCACTTGTGTTAGTGTTGAAAAACCACTTTTCGCACTTGTGTTAGTGTTGAAAAAACACTTTTTGCACTTGTGATAGTGTTGAAAAACTACTTTTCGCACTTGTGTTAGTGTTGAAAAACCACTTTTCGCACTTGTGTTGGTGCAGGAAACCACTTTTGCACTTGTATTAGTGTGGGAAAAACACTTTTTGCACTTGTGATAGTGTTGAAAAACCTCTTTTCGCACTTGTGTTAGTGTTGAAAAACCACTTTTCGCACTTGTGTTGGTGCAGGAAACCACTTTTGCACTTGTATTAGTGTGGAAAAAACACTTTTTGCACTTGTGATAGTGTTGAAAAACCTCTTTTCGCACTTGTGTTAGTGTTGAAAAACCACTTTTCGCACTTGTGTTGGTGCAGGAAACCACTTTTGGACTTGTATTAGTGTGGAAAAACCACTTTTCGCACTTGTGTTAGTGTTGAAAAACCACTTTTCGCACTTGTGTTAGTGCTGAAAAACCACTTTTCGTACATGTGTTGGTGCAGGAAACCACTTTTGCACTTGTATTAGTGTGGAAAAACCACTTTTTGCACTTGTGTTAGTGTTGAAAAACCACTTTTCGCACTTGTGTTAGTGTTGAAAAACCACTTTTCGCACTTGTGTTAGTGTTGAAAAACCACTTTTGCACTTGTATTAGTGTGGAAAAAACACTTTTTGCACTTGTGATAGTGTTGAAAAACCACTTTTCGCACTGGTGTTAGTGTTGAAAAACCACTTTTCGCACTTGTGTTGGTGCAGGAAACCACTTTTGCGCTTGAATTAGTGTGGAAAAACCACTTTTCGCACTTGTGTTAGTGTTGAAAAACCACTTTTCGAACTTGTGTTAGTGTTTAAAAACCACTTTTCGCACTTGTGTTAGTGTTGAAAAACCACTTTTCGCACTTGTGTTGGTGCAGGAAACCACTTTTGCACTTGTATTAGTGTGGAAAAAACACTTTTCGCACTTGTGTTAGTGTTGAAAAACCACTTTTCGCACTTGTGTTAGTGTTGAAAAACCACTTTTTGCACTTGTGTTAGTGTTGAAAAAGCACTTTTCGCACTTGTGTTAGTGTTGAAAAACCACTTTTCGCACTTGTGTTAGTGTTGAAAAACCACTTTTCGCACTTGTGTTGGTGCAGGAAACCACTTTTGCACTTGTATTAGTGTGGAAAAACCACTTTTCGCACTTGTGTTAGTGTTGAAAAACCACTTTTCGCACTTGTGTTAGTGTTGAAAAACCACTTTTCGCACTTGTGTTGGTGCAGGAAACCACTTTTGCACTTGTATTAGTGTGGAAAAACACTTTTTGCACTTGTGATAGTGTTGAAAAACCACTTTTCACACTTGTGTTAGTGTTGAAAAACCACTTTTCGCACTTGTGTTGGTGCAGGAAACCACTTTTGGACTTGTATTAGTGTGGAAAAACCACTTTTCGCACTTGTGTTAGTGTTGAAAAACCACTTTTCGCACTTGTGTTAGTGTTGAAAAACCACTTTTCGCACTTGTGTTAGTGTTGAAAAACCACTTTTCACACTTGTGTTGGTGCAGGAAACCACTTTTGCACTTGTATTAGTGTGGAAAAAACACTTTTTGCACTTGTGATAGTGTTGAAAAACCACTTTTTGCACTTGTGTTGGTGTTGAAAAACCACTTTTCGCACTTGTGTTGTTGCAGGAAACCACTTTTGCACTTGTATTAGTGTGGAAAAAACACTTTTTGCACTTGTGATAGTGTTGAAAAACCACTTTTTGCACTTGTGTTAGTGTTGAAAAACCACTTTTCGTACTTGTGTTGGTGCAGGAAACCACTTTTGCACTTGTATTAGTGTGGAAAAACCACTTTTTGCACTTGTGTTAGTGTTGAAAAACCACTTTTCGCACTTGTGTTAGTGTTGAAAAACCACTTTTCGCACTTGTGTTAGTGTTGAAAAACCACTTTTGCACTTGTATTAGTGTGGAAAAAACACTTTTTGCACTTGTGATAGTGTTGAAAAACCACTTTTCGCACTGGTGTTAGTGTTGAAAAACCACTTTTCGCACTTGTGTTGGTGCAGGAAACCACTTTTGCGCTTGAATTAGTGTGGAAAAACCACTTTTCGCACTTGTGTTAGTGTTGAAAAACCACTTTTCGAACTTGTGTTAGTGTTGAAAAACCACTTTTCGCACTTGTGTTAGTGTTGAAAAACCACTTTTCGCACTTGTGTTGGTGCAGGAAACCACTTTTGCACTTGTATTAGTGTGGAAAAAACACTTTTCGCACTTGTGTTCGTGTTGAAAAACCACTTTTCGCACTTGTGTTAGTGTTGAAAAACCACTTTTTGCACTTGTGTTAGTGTTGAAAAAGCACTTTTCGCACTTGTGTTACTGTTGAAAAACCACTTTTCGCACTTGTGTTGATGCAGGAAACCACTTTTGAACTTGTATTAGTGTGGAAAAAACACTTTTCGCACTTGTGTTAGTGTTGAAAAACCACTTTTCGCACTTGTGTTAGTGTTGAAAAACCACTTTTCGCACTTGTGTTGGTGCAGGAAACCACTTTTGCACTTGTATTAGTGTGGAAAAACCACTTTTCGCACTTGTGTTAGTGTTGAAAAACCACTTTTCGCACTTGTGTTAGTGTTGAAAAACCACTTTTCGCACTTGTGTTGGTGCAGGAAACCACTTTTGCACTTGTATTAGTGTGGAAAAACACTTTTTGCACTTGTGATATTGTTGAAAAACCACTTTTCACACTTGTGTTAGTGTTGAAAAACCACTTTTCGCACTTGTGTTGGTGCAGGAAACCACTTTTGCACTTGTATTAGTGTGGAAAAAACACTTTTTGCACTTGTGATAGTGTTGAAAAACCCACTTTTTGCACTTGTGTTGGTGTTGAAAAACCACTTTTCGCACTTGTGTTGTTGCAGGAAACCACTTTTGCACTTGTATTAGTGTGGAAAAAACACTTTTTGCACTTGTGATAGTGTTGAAAAACCACTTTTTGCACTTGTTTTAGTGTTGAAAAACCACTTTTAGTACTTGTGTTGGTGCAGGAAACCACTTTTGCACTTGTATTAGTGTGGAAAAACCACTTTTTGCACTTGTGTTAGTGTTGAAAAACCACTTTTCGCACTTGTGTTAGTGTTGAAAAACAACTTTTCGCACTTGTATTAGTGTTGAAAAAACACTTTTTGCACTTGTGATAGTGTTGAAAAACTACTTTTCGCACTTGTGTTAGTGTTGAAAAACCACTTTTCGCACTTGTGTTGGTGCAGGAAACCACTTTTGCACTTGTATTAGTGTGGGAAAAAACACTTTTTGCACTTGTGATAGTGTTGAAAAACCTCTTTTCGCACTTGTGTTAGTGTTGAAAAACCACTTTTCGCACTTGTGTTGGTGCAGGAAACCACTTTTGCACTTGTATTAGTGTGGAAAAAACACTTTTTGCACTTGTGATAGTGTTGAAAAACCTCTTTTCGCACTTGTGTTAGTGTTGAAAAAAACCACTTTTCGCACTTGTGTTGGTGCAGGAAACCACTTTTGGACTTGTATTAGTGTGGAAAAAACCACTTTTCGCACTTGTGTTAGTGTTGAAAAACCACTTTTCGCACTTGTGTTAGTGCTGAAAAACCACTTTTCGTACTTGTGTTGGTGCAGGAAACCACTTTTGCACTTGTATTAGTGTGGAAAAACCACTTTTTGCACTTGTGTTAGTGTTGAAAAACCACTTTTCGCACTTGTGTTAGTGTTGAAAAACCACTTTTCGCACTTGTGTTAGTGTTGAAAAACCACTTTTGCACTTGTATTAGTGTGGAAAAAACACTTTTTGCACTTGTGATAGTGTTGAAAAACCACTTTTCGCACTGGTGTTAGTGTTGAAAAACCACTTTTCGCACTTGTGTTGGTGCAGGAAACCACTTTTGCGCTTGAATTAGTGTGGAAAAACCACTTTTCGCACTTGTGTTAGTGTTGAAAAACCACTTTTCGAACTTGTGTTAGTGTTTAAAACCACTTTTCGCACTTGTGTTAGTGTTGAAAAACCACTTTTCGCACTTGTGTTGGTGCAGGAAACCACTTTTGCACTTGTATTAGTGTGGAAAAAACACTTTTCGCACTTGTGTTAGTGTTGAAAAACCACTTTTCGCACTTGTGTTAGTGTTGAAAAACCACTTTTTGCACTTGTGTTAGTGTTGAAAAAGCACTTTTCGCACTTGTGTTACTGTTGAAAAACCACTTTTCGCACTTGTATTAGTGTGGAAAAAACACTTTTCGCACTTGTGTTAGTGTTGAAAAACCACTTTTCGCACTTGTGTTAGTGTTGAAAAACCACTTTTCGCACTTGTGTTGGTGCAGGAAACCACTTTTGCACTTGTATTAGTGTGGAAAAACCACTTTTCGCACTTGTGTTAGTGTTGAAAAACCACTTTTCGCACTTGTGTTAGTGTTGAAAAACCACTTTTCGCACTTGTGTTGGTGCAGGAAACCACTTTTGCACTTGTATTAGTGTGGAAAAAACACTTTTCGCACTTGTGTTAGTGTTGAAAAACCACTTTTCGCACTTGTGTTAGTGTTGAAAAACCACTTTTCGCACTTGTGTTAGTGTTGAAAAACCACTTTTTGCACTTGTGTTAGTGTTGAAAAAGCACTTTTCGCACTTGTGTTACTGTTGAAAAACCACTTTTCGCACTTGTATTAGTGTGGAAAAAACACTTTTCGCACTTGTGTTAGTGTTGAAAAACCACTTTTCGCACTTGTGTTAGTGTTGAAAAACCACTTTTCGCACTTGTGTTGGTGCAGGAAACCACTTTTGCACTTGTATTAGTGTGGAAAAACCACTTTTCGCACTTGTGTTAGTGTTGAAAAACCACTTTTCGCACTTGTGTTAGTGTTGAAAAACCACTTTTCGCACTTGTGTTGGTGCAGGAAACCACTTTTGCACTTGTATTAGTGTGGAAAAACACTTTTTGCACTTGTGATAGTGTTGAAAAACCACTTTTCACACTTGTGTTAGTGTTGAAAAACCACTTTTCGCACTTGTGTTGGTGCAGGAAACCACTTTTGGACTTGTATTAGTGTGGAAAAACCACTTTTCGCACTTGTGTTAGTGTTGAAAAACCACTTTTCGCACTTGTGTTAGTGTTGAAAAACCACTTTTCGCACTTGTGTTAGTGTTGAAAAACCACTTTTCACACTTGTGTTGGTGCAGGAAACCACTTTTGCACTTGTATTAGTGTGGAAAAAACACTTTTTGCACTTGTGATAGTGTTGAAAAACCACTTTTTGCACTTGTGATAGTGTTGAAAAACCACTTTTTGCACTTGTGTTGGTGTTGAAAAACCACTTTTGCACTTGTATTAGTGTGGAAAAACCACTTTTCCGCACTTGTGTTAGTGTTGAAAAACCACTTTTCGCACTTGTGTTATTGTTGAAAAACCACTTTTCGTACTTGTGTTATTGTTGAAAAACCACTTTTCGCACTTGTGTTGGTGTAGGAAACCACTTTTGCAATTGTATTAGTGTTGAAAAAACACTTTTTGCACTTGTGATAGTGTTGGAAAAACCACTTTTCGCACTTGTGTTAGTGTTGAAAAACCACTTTTCGCACTTGTGTTGGTGCAGGAAACCACTTTTGCACTTGTATTAGTGTGGAAAAAACACTTTTTGCACTTGTGATAGTGTTGAAAAACCGCTTTTCGCACTTGTGTTAGTGTTGAAAAACCACTTTTCGCACTTGTGTTGGTGCAGGAAACCACTTTTGCACTTGTATTAGTGTGGAAAAAACACTTTTTGCACTTGTGATAGTGTTGAAAAACCTCTTTTCGCACTTGTGTTAGTGTTGAAAAACCACTTTTCGCACTTGTGTTGGTGCAGGAAACCACTTTTGGACTTGTATTAGTGTGGAAAAACCACTTTTCGCACTTGTGTTAGTGTTGAAAAACCACTTTTCGCACTTGTGTTAGTGTTGAAAAACCACTTTTCGCACTTGTGTTAGTGTTGAAAAACCACTTTTCGCACTTGTGTTGGTGCAGGAAACCACTTTTGCACTTGTATTAGTGTGGAAAAAACACTTTTTGCAATTGTGATAGTGTTGAAAAACCACTTTTTGCACTTGTGTTGGTGTTGAAAAACCACTTTTCGCACTTGTGTTGTTGCAGGAAACCACTTTTGCACTTGTATTAGTGTGGAAAAACCACTTTTCGCACTTGTGTTAGTGTTGAAAAACCACTTTTCGCACTTGTGTTATTGTTGAAAAACCACTTTTCGCACTTGTGTTGGTGCAGGAAACCACTTTTGCACTTGTATTAGTGTTGAAAAAACACTTTTTGCACTTGTGATAGTGTTGAAAAACCACTTTTCGCACTTGTGTTAGTGTTGAAAAACCATTTTCGCACTTGTGTTAGTGTTGAAAAACCACTTTTCGCACTTGTGTTGGTGCAGGAAACCACTTTTGCACTTGTATTAGTGTGGAAAAAACACTTTTTGCACTTGTGATAGTGTTGAAAAACCTCTTTTCGCACTTGTGTTAGTGTTGAAAAACCACTTTTCGCACTTGTGTTGGTGCAGGAAACCACTTTTGCACTTGTATTAGTGTGGAAAAACCACTTTTTGCACTTGTGTTAGTGTTGAAAAACCACTTTTCGCACTTGTGTGGGTGCAGGAAACCACTTTTGCACTTGTATTAGTGTGGAAAAAACACTTTTTGCACTTGTGATAGTGATGAAAAACCACTTTTTGCACTTGTGTTGGTGTTGAAAAACCACTTTTCGCACTTGTGTTGGTGCAGGAAACCACTTTTGCACTTGTATTAGTGTGGAAAAACCACTTTTCGCACTTGTGTTAGTGTTGAAAAACCACTTTTCGCACTTGTGTTAGTGTTGAAAAACCACTTTTCGCACTTGTGTTAGTGTTGAAAAACCACTTTTCGCGCTTGTGTTAGTGTTGAAAAACCACTTTTCGCACTTGTGTTGGTGCAGGAAACCACTTTTGCACTTGTATTAGTGTGGAAAAAACACTTTTTGCAATTGTGATAGTGTTGAAAAACCACTTTTTGCACTTGTGTTGGTGTTGAAAAACCACTTTTCGCACTTGTGTTGTTGCAGGAAACCACTTTTGCACTTGTATTAGTGTGGAAAAACCACTTTTCGCACTTGTGTTAGTGTTGAAAAACCACTTTTCGCACTTGTGTTATTGTTGAAAAACCACTTTTCGCACTTGTGTTGGTGCAGGAAACCACTTTTGCACTTGTATTAGTGTTGAAAAAACACTTTTTGCACTTGTGATAGTGTTGAAAAACCACTTTTCGCACTTGTGTTAGTGTTGAAAAACCATTTTCGCACTTGTGTTAGTGTTGAAAAACCACTTTTCGCACTTGTGTTGGTGCAGGAAACCACTTTTGCACTTGTATTAGTGTGGAAAAAACACTTTTTGCACTTGTGATAGTGTTTGAAAAACCTCTTTTCGCACTTGTGTTAGTGTTGAAAAACCACTTTTCGCACTTGTGTTGGTGCAGGAAACCACTTTTGCACTTGTATTAGTGTGGAAAAACCACTTTTCGCACTTGTGTTAGTGTTGAAAAACCACTTTTCGCACTTGTGTGGGTGCAGGAAACCACTTTTGCACTTGTATTAGTGTGGAAAAAACACTTTTTGCACTTGTGATAGTGATGAAAAACCACTTTTTGCACTTGTGTTGGTGTTGAAAAACCACTTTTCGCACTTGTGTTGGTGCAGGAAACCACTTTTGCACTTGTATTAGTGTGGAAAAACCACTTTTCGCACTTGTGTTAGTGTTGAAAAACCACTTTTCGCACTTGTGTTAGTGTTGAAAAACCACTTTTCGCACTTGTGTTAGTGTTGAAAAACCACTTTTCGTACTTGTGTTGGTGCAGGAAACCACTTTTGCACTTGTATTAGTGTGGAAAAAACACTTTTTGCACTTGTGATAGTGTTGAAAAACCACTTTTTGCACTTGTGATAGTGTTGAAAAACCACTTTTTGCACTTGTGTTGGTGTTGAAAAACCACTTTTGCACTTGTATTAGTGTGGAAAAACCACTTTTCGCACTTGTGTTAGTGTTGAAAAACCACTTTTCGCACTTGTGTTATTGTTGAAAAACCACTTTTCGCACTTGTGTTATTGTTGAAAAACCACTTTTCGCACTTGTGTTGGTGTAGGAAACCACTTTTGCAATTGTATTAGTGTTGAAAAAACACTTTTTGCACTTGTGATAGTGTTGAAAAACTACTTTTCGCACTTGTGTTAGTGTTGAAAAACCACTTTTCGCACTTGTGTTGGTGCAGGAAACCACTTTTGCACTTGTATTAGTGTGGAAAAAACACTTTTTGCACTTGTGACAGTGTTGAAAAACCTCTTTTCGCACTTGTGTTAGTGTTGAAAAACCACTTTTCGCACTTGTGTTGGTGTAGGAAACCACTTTTGCACTTGTATTAGTGTGGAAAAAACACTTTTTGCACTTGTGATAGTGTTGAAAAACCTCTTTTCGCACTTGTGTTAGTGTTGAAAAACCACTTTTCGCACTTGTGTTGGTGCAGGAAACCACTTTTGGACTTGTATTAGTGTGGAAAAACCACTTTTCGCACTTGTGTTAGTGTTGAAAAACCACTTTTCGCACTTGTGTTAGTGCTGAAAAACCACTTTTCGTACTTGTGTTGGTGCAGGAAACCACTTTTGCACTTGTATTAGTGTGGAAAAACCACTTTTTGCACTTGTGTTAGTGTTGAAAAACCACTTTTCGCACTTGTGTTAGTGTTGAAAAACCACTTTTCGCACTTGTGTTAGTGTTGAAAAACAACTTTTGCACTTGTATTAGTGTGGAAAAAACACTTTTTGCACTTGTGATAGTGTTGAAAAACCACTTTTCGCACTGGTGTTAGTGTTGAAAAACCACTTTTCGCACTTGTGTTGGTGCAGGAAACCACTTTTGCGCTTGAATTAGTGTGGAAAAACCACTTTTCGCACTTGTGTTAGTGTTGAAAAACCACTTTTCGAACTTGTGTTAGTGTTTAAAAACCACTTTTCGCACTTGTGTTAGTGTTGAAAAACCACTTTTCGCACTTGTGTTGGTGCAGGAAACCACTTTTGCACTTGTATTAGTGTGGAAAAAACACTTTTCGCACTTGTGTTAGTGTTGAAAAACCACTTTTCGCACTTGTGTTAGTGTTGAAAAACCACTTTTTGCACTTGTGTTAGTGTTGAAAAAGCACTTTTCGCACTTGTGTTACTGTTGAAAAACCACTTTTCGCACTTGTGTTGATGCAGGAAACCACTTTTGAACTTGTATTAGTGTGGAAAAAACACTTTTTGCACTTGTGATAGTGTTGAAAAACCTCTTTTCGCACTTGTGTTAGTGTTGAAAAACCACTTTTCGCACTTGTGTTGGTGCAGGAAACCACTTTTGGACTTGTATTAGTGTGGAAAAACCACTTTTCGCACTTGTGTTAGTGTTGAAAAACCACTTTTCGCACTTGTGTTAGTGTTGAAAAACCACTTTTCGCACTTGTGTTAGTGTTGAAAAACCACTTTTCGCACTTGTGTTGGTGCAGGAAACCACTTTTGCACTTGTATTAGTGTGGAAAAAACACTTTTTGCAATTGTGATAGTGTTGAAAAACCACTTTTTGCACTTGTGTTGGTGTTGAAAAACCACTTTTCGCACTTGTGTTGTTGCAGGAAACCACTTTTGCACTTGTATTAGTGTGGAAAAACCACTTTTCGCACTTGTGTTAGTGTTGAAAAACCACTTTTCGCACTTGTGTTATTGTTGAAAAACCACTTTTCGCACTTGTGTTGGTGCAGGAAACCACTTTTGCACTTGTATTAGTGTTGAAAAAACACTTTTTGCACTTGTGATAGTGTTGAAAAACCAACCACTTTTCGCACTTGTGTTAGTGTTGAAAAACCATTTTCGCACTTGTGTTAGTGTTGAAAAACCACTTTTCGCACTTGTGTTGGTGCAGGAAACCACTTTTGCACTTGTATTAGTGTGGAAAAAACACTTTTTGCACTTGTGATAGTGTTGAAAAACCTCTTTTCGCACTTGTGTTAGTGTTGAAAAACCACTTTTCGCACTTGTGTTGGTGCAGGAAACCACTTTTGCACTTGTATTAGTGTGGAAAAACCACTTTTCGCACTTGTGTTAGTGTTGAAAAACCACTTTTCGCACTTGTGTGGGTGCAGGAAACACTTTTGCACTTGTATTAGTGTGGAAAAAAACACTTTTTGCACTTGTGATAGTGATGAAAAACCACTTTTTGCACTTGTGTTGTGTTTGAAAAACCACTTTTCGCACTTGTGTTGGTGCAGGAAACCACTTTTGCACTTGTATTAGTGTGAAAAACCACTTTTCGCACTTGTGTTAGTGTTGAAAAACCACTTTTCGGCACTTGTGTTAGTGTTGAAAAACACTTTTCGCACTTGTGTTAGTGTTGAAAAACCACTTTTCGCGCTTGTGTTAGTGTTGAAAAACCACTTTTCGCACTTGTGTTGTGCAGGAAACCACTTTGCACTTGTATTAGTGTGGAAAAAACACTTTTTGCAATTGTGATAGTGTTGAAAAAACCACTTTTTGCACTTGTGTTGTGTTGAAAAACCACTTTTCGCACTTGTGTTGGTGCAGGAAACCACTTTTGCACTTGTATTAGTGTGGAAAAACACTTTTTGCAATTGTGATAGTGTTGAAAAACCACTTTTTGCACTTGTGATAGTGTTGAAAAACCACTTTTTGCACTTGTGTTGGTGTTGAAAAACCACTTTTGCACTTGTATTAGTGTGGAAAAACCACTTTTCGCACTTGTGTTAGTGTTGAAAAACCACTTTTCGCACTTGTGTTATTGTTGAAAAACCACTTTTCGCACTTGTGTTATTGTTGAAAAACCACTTTTCGCACTTGTGTTGGTGTAGAAAACCACTTTTGCAATTGTATTAGTGTTGAAAAAACACTTTTTGCACTTGTGATAGTGTTGAAAAACTACTTTTCGCACTTGTGTTAGTGTTGAAAAACCACTTTTCGCACTTGTGTTGGTGCAGGAAACCACTTTTGCACTTGTATTAGTGTGGAAAAAACACTTTTTGCACTTGTGATAGTGTTGAAAAACCTCTTTTCGCACTTGTGTTAGTGTTGAAAAACCACTTTTCGCACTTGTGTTGGGTGTAGGAAACCACTTTTGCACTTGTATTCGTGTGGAAAAAACACTTTTTGCACTTGTGATAGTGTTGAAAAACCTCTTTTCGCACTTGTGTTAGTGTTGAAAAACCACTTTTCGCACTTGTGTTGGTGCAGGAAACCACTTTTGGACTTGTATTAGTGTGGAAAAACACTTTTCGCACTTGTGTTAGTGTTGAAAAACCACTTTTCGCACTTGTGTTAGTGCTGAAAACCACTTTTCGTACTTGTGTTGGTGCAGGAAACCACTTTTGCACTTGTATTAGTGTGGAAAAACCACTTTTTGCACTTGTGTTAGTGTTGAAAAACCACTTTTCGCACTTGTGTTAGTGTTGAAAAACCACTTTTCGCACTTGTGTTAGTGTTGAAAAACCACTTTTGCACTTGTATTAGTGTGGAAAAAACACTTTTTGCACTTGTGATAGTGTTGAAAAACCACTTTTCGCACTGGTGTTAGTGTTGAAAAACCACTTTTCGCACTTGTGTTGGTGCAGGAAACCACTTTTGCGCTTGAATTAGTGTGGAAAAAACCACTCTTCGCACTTGTGTTAGTGTTGAAAAACCACTTTTCGAACTTGTGTTAGTGTTTAAAAACCACTTTTCGCACTTGTGTTAGTGTTGAAAAACCACTTTTCGCACTTGTGTTGGTGCAGGAAACCACTTTTGCACTTGTATTAGTGTGGAAAAAACACTTTTCGCACTTGTGTTAGTGTTGAAAAACCACTTTTCGCACTTGTGTTAGTGTTGAAAAACCACTTTTTGCACTTGTGTTAGTGTTGAAAAAGCACTTTTCGCACTTGTGTTACTGTTGAAAAAACCACTTTTCGCACTTGTGTTGATGCAGGAAACCACTTTTGAACTTGTATTAGTGTGGAAAAAACACTTTTTGCACTTGTGTTAGTGTTGAAAAACCACTTTTCGCACTTGTGTTAGTGTTGAAAAACCACTTTTCGCACTTGTGTTGGTGCAGGAAACCACTTTTGCACTTGTATTAGTGTGGAAAAACCACTTTTCGCACTTGTGTTAGTGTTGAAAAACCACTTTTCGCACTTGTGTTAGTGTTGAAAAACCACTTTTCGCACTTGTGTTGGTGCAGGAAACCACTTTTGCACTTGTATTAGTGTGGAAAAACACTTTTTGCACTTGTGATAGTGTTGAAAAACCACTTTTCACACTTGTGTTAGTGTTGAAAAACCACTTTTCGCACTTGTGTTGGTGCAGGAAACCACTTTTGCACTTGTATTAGTGTGGAAAAACCACTTTTCGCACTTGTGTTAGTGTTGAAAAACCACTTTTCGCACTTGTGTTAGTGTTGAAAAACCACTTTTCCCACTTGTGTTGGTGCAGGAAACCACTTTTGCACTTGTATTAGTGTGGAAAAAACACTTTTTGCACTTGTGATAGTGTTGAAAAACCACTTTTCGCACTTGTGTTAGTGTTGAAAAACACTTTTCGCACTTGTGTTGGTGCAGGAAACCACTTTTGCACTTGTGTTAGTGTGGAAAAACACTTTTTGCACTTGTGATAGTGTTGAAAAACCACTTTTCGCACTTGTGTTAGTGTTGAAAAACCACTTTTCGCACTTGTGTTGGTGCAGGAAACCACTTTTGCACTTGTATTAATGTGGAAAAAACACTTTTTGCACTTGTGATAGTGTTGAAAAACCGCTTTTCGCACTTGTGTTAGTGTTGAAAAACCACTTTTCGCACTTGTGTTAGTGTTGAAAAACCACTTTTCGCACTTGTGTTGGTGCAGGAAACCACTTTTGCACTTGTATTAGTGTGGAAAAAACACTTTTTGCACTTGTGATAGTGTTGAAAAACCTCTTTTCGCACTTGTGTTAGTGTTGAAAAACCACTTTTCGCACTTGTGTTGGTGCAGGAAACCACTTTTGGACTTGTATTAGTGTGGAAAAACCACTTTTCGCACTTGTGTTAGTGTTGAAAAACCACTTTTCGCACTTGTGTTAGTGTTGAAAAACCACTTTTCGCACTTGTGTTAGTGTTGAAAAACCACTTTTCGCACTTGTGTTGGTGCAGGAAACCACTTTTGCACTTGTATTAGTGTGGAAAAAACACTTTTTGCACTTGTGATAGTGTTGAAAAACCACTTTTTGCACTTGTGATAGTGTTGAAAAACCACTTTTTGCACTTGTGTTGGTGTTGAAAAACCACTTTTGCACTTGTATTAGTGTGGAAAAACCACTTTTCGCACTTGTGTTAGTGTTGAAAAACCACTTTTCGCACTTGTGTTATTGTTGAAAAACCACTTTTCGCACTTGTGTTATTGTTGAAAAACCACTTTTCGCACTTGTGTTGGTGTAGGAAACCACTTTTGCAATTGTATTAGTGTTGAAAAAACACTTTTTGCACTTGTGATAGTGTTGAAAAACCACTTTTCGCACTTGTGTTAGTGTTGAAAAACCACTTTTCGCACTTGTGTTGGTGCAGGAAACCACTTTTGCACTTGTATTAGTGTGGAAAAAACACTTTTTGCACTTGTGATAGTGTTGAAAAACCACTTTTCACACTTGTGTTAGTGTTGAAAAACCACTTTTCGCACTTGTGTTGGTGCAGGAAACCACTTTTGCACTTGTATTAGTGTGGAAAAACCACTTTTCGCACTTGTGTTAGTGTTGAAAAACCACTTTTCGCACTTGTGTTAGTGTTGAAAAACCACTTTTCCCACTTGTGTTGGTGCAGGAAACCACTTTTGCACTTGTATTAGTGTGGAAAAAACACTTTTTGCACTTGTGATAGTGTTGAAAAACCACTTTTCGCACTTGTGTTAGTGTTGAAAAACCACTTTTCGCACTTGTGTTGGTGCAGGAAACCACTTTTGCACTTGTGTTAGTGTGGAAAAAACACTTTTTGCACTTGTGATAGTGTTGAAAAACCACTTTTCGCACTTGTGTTAGTGTTGAAAAACCATTTTTCGCACTTGTGTTGGTGCAGGAAACCACTTTTGCACTTGTATTAATGTGGAAAAAACACTTTTTGCACTTGTGATAGTGTTGAAAAACCGCTTTTCGCACTTGTGTTAGTGTTGAAAAACCACTTTTCGCACTTGTGTTAGTGTTGAAAAAACCACTTTTCGCACTTGTGTTGGTGCAGGAAACCACTTTTGCACTTGTATTAGTGTGGAAAAAACACTTTTTGCACTTGTGATAGTGTTGAAAAACCTCTTTTCGCACTTGTGTTAGTGTTGAAAAACCACTTTTCGCACTTGTGTTGGTGCAGGAAACCACTTTTGGACTTGTATTAGTGTGGAAAAACCACTTTTCGCACTTGTGTTAGTGTTGAAAAACCACTTTTCGCACTTGTGTTAGTGTTGAAAAACCACTTTTAGCACTTGTGTTAGTGTTGAAAAACCACTTTTCGCACTTGTGTTGGTGCAGGAAACCACTTTTGCACTTGTATTAGTGTGGAAAAAACACTTTTTGCACTTGTGATAGTGTTGAAAAACCACTTTTTGCACTTGTGATAGTGTTGAAAAACCACTTTTTGCACTTGTGTTGGTGTTGAAAAACCACTTTTGCACTTGTATTAGTGTGGAAAAACCACTTTTCGCACTTGTGTTAGTGTTGAAAAACCACTTTTCGCACTTGTGTTATTGTTGAAAAACCACTTTTCGCACTTGTGTTATTGTTGAAAAACCACTTTTCGCACTTGTGTTGGTGTAGGAAACCACTTTTGCAATTGTATTAGTGTTGAAAAAACACTTTTTGCACTTGTGATAGTGTTGAAAAACCACTTTTCGCACTTGTGTTAGTGTTGAAAAACCACTTTTCGCACTTGTGTTGGTGCAGGAAACCACTTTTGCACTTGTATTAGTGTGGAAAAAACACTTTTTGCACTTGTGATAGTGTTGAAAAACCTCTTTTCGCACTTGTGTTAGTGTTGAAAAACCACTTTTCGCACTTGTGTTGGTGCAGGAAACCACTTTTGCACTTGTATTAGTGTGGAAAAAACACTTTTTGCACTTGTGATAGTGTTGAAAAACCTCTTTTCGCACTTGTGTTAGTGTTGAAAAACCACTTTTCGCACTTGTGTTGGTGCAGGAAACCACTTTTGGACTTGTATTAGTGTGGAAAAACCACTTTTCGCACTTGTGTTAGTGTTGAAAAACCACTTTTCGCACTTGTGTTAGTGTTGAAAAACCACTTTTCGCGCTTGTGTTAGTGTTGAAAAACCACTTTTCGCACTTGTGTTGGTGCAGGAAACCACTTTTGCACTTGTATTAGTGTGGAAAAAACACTTTTTGCACTTGTGATAGTGTTGAAAAACCACTTTTTGCACTTGTGTTGGTGTTGAAAAACCACTTTTCGCACTTGTGTTGTTGCAGGAAACCACTTTTGCACTTGTATTAGTGTGGAAAAAACACTTTTTGCACTTGTGATAGTGTTGAAAAACCACTTTTTGCACTTGTGTTAGTGTTGAAAAACCACTTTTCGTACTTGTGTTGGTGCAGGAAACCACTTTTGCACTTGTATTAGTGTGGAAAAACCACTTTTTGCACTTGTGTTAGTGTTGAAAAACCACTTTTCGCACTTGTGTTAGTGTTGAAAAACCACTTTTCGCACTTGTGTTAGTGTTGAAAAACCACTTTTGCACTTGTATTAGTGTGGAAAAAACACTTTTTGCACTTGTGATAGTGTTGAAAAACCACTTTTCGCACTGGTGTTAGTGTTGAAAAACCACTTTTCGCACTTGTGTTGGTGCAGGAAACCACTTTTGCGCTTGAATTAGTGTGGAAAAACCACTTTTCGCACTTGTGTTAGTGTTGAAAAACCACTTTTCGAACTTGTGTTAGTGTTGAAAAACCACTTTTCGCACTTGTGTTAGTGTTGAAAAACCACTTTTCGCACTTGTGTTGGTGCAGGAAACCACTTTTGCACTTGTATTAGTGTGGAAAAAACACTTTTCGCACTTGTGTTCGTGTTGAAAAACCACTTTTCGCACTTGTGTTAGTGTTGAAAAACCACTTTTGGCACTTGTGTTAGTGTTGAAAAAGCACTTTTCGCACTTGTGTTACTGTTGAAAAACCACTTTTCGCACTTGTGTTGATGCAGGAAACCACTTTTGAACTTGTATTAGTGTGGAAAAAACACTTTTCGCACTTGTGTTAGTGTTGAAAAACCACTTTTCGCACTTGTGTTAGTGTTGAAAAACCACTTTTCGCACTTGTGTTGGTGCAGGAAACCACTTTTGCACTTGTATTAGTGTGGAAAAACCACTTTTCGCACTTGTGTTAGTGTTGAAAAACCACTTTTCGTACTTGTGTTGGTGCAGGAAACCACTTTTGCACTTGTATTAGTGTGGAAAAACCACTTTTTGCACTTGTGTTAGTGTTGAAAAACCACTTTTCGCACTTGTGTTAGTGTTGAAAAACCACTTTTCGCACTTGTGTTAGTGTTGAAAAACCACTTTTGCACTTGTATTAGTGTGGAAAAAACACTTTTTGCACTTGTGATAGTGTTGAAAAACCACTTTTCGCACTGGTGTTAGTGTTGAAAAACCACTTTTCGCACTTGTGTTGGTGCAGGAAACCACTTTTGCGCTTGAATTAGTGTGGAAAAACCACTTTTCGCACTTGTGTTAGTGTTGAAAAACCACTTTTCGAACTTGTGTTAGTGTTGAAAAACCACTTTTCGCACTTGTGTTAGTGTTGAAAAACCACTTTTCGCACTAGTGTTGGTGCGAAACCACTTTTGCACTTGTATTAGTGTGGAAAAAACACTTTTCGCACTTGTGTTCGTGTTGAAAAACCACTTTTCGCACTTGTGTTAGTGTTGAAAAACCACTTTTGGCACTTGTGTTAGTGTTGAAAAAGCACTTTTCGCACTTGTGTTACTGTTGAAAAACCCACTTTTCGCACTTGTGTTGATGCAGGAAACCACTTTTGAACTTGTATTAGTGTGGAAAAAACACTTTTCGCACTTGTGTTAGTGTTGAAAAAACCACTTTTCGCACTTGTGTTAGTGTTGAAAAACCACTTTTCGCACTTGTGTTGGTGCAGGAAACCACTTTTGCACTTGTATTAGTGTGGAAAAACCACTTTTCGCACTTGTGTTAGTGTTGAAAAACCACTTTTCGCACTTGTGTTAGTGTTGAAAAACCACTTTTCGCACTTGTGTTGGTGCAGGAAACCACTTTTGCACTTGTATTAGTGTGGAAAAACACTTTTTGCACTTGTGATATTGTTGAAAAACCACTTTTCACACTTGTGTTAGTGTTGAAAAACCACTTTTCGCACTTGTGTTGGTGCAGGAAACCACTTTTGCACTTGTATTAGTGTGGAAAAAACACTTTTTGCACTTGTGATAGTGTTGAAAAACCACTTTTTGCACTTGTGTTGGTGTTGAAAAACCACTTTTCGCACTTGTGTTGTTGCAGGAAACCACTTTTGCACTTGTATTAGTGTGGAAAAAACACTTTTTGCACTTGTGATAGTGTTGAAAAACCACTTTTTGCACTTGTTTTAGTGTTGAAAAACCACTTTTCGTACTTGTGTTGGTGCAGGAAACCACTTTTGCACTTGTATTAGTGTGGAAAAACCACTTTTTGCACTTGTGTTAGTGTTGAAAAACCACTTTTCGCACTTGTGTTAGTGTTGAAAAACCACTTTTCGCACTTGTGTTAGTGTTGAAAAACCACTTTTCGCACTTGTATTAGTGTTGAAAAAACACTTTTTGCACTTGTGATAGTGTTGAAAAACTACTTTTCGCACTTGTGTTAGTGTTGAAAAACCACTTTTCGCACTTGTGTTGGTGCAGGAAACCACTTTTGCACTTGTATTAGTGTGGAAAAAACACTTTTTGCACTTGTGATAGTGTTGAAAAACCTCTTTTCGCACTTGTGTTAGTGTTGAAAAACCACTTTTCGCACTTGTGTTGGTGCAGGAAACCACTTTTGCACTTGTATTAGTGTGGAAAAAACACTTTTTGCACTTGTGATAGTGTTGAAAAACCTCTTTTCGCACTTGTGTTAGTGTTGAAAAACCACTTTTCGCACTTGTGTTGGTGCAGGAAACCACTTTTGGACTTGTATTAGTGTGGAAAAACCACTTTTCGCACTTGTGTTAGTGTTGAAAAACCACTTTTCGCACTTGTGTTAGTGCTGAAAAACCACTTTTCGTACTTGTGTTGGTGCAGGAAACCACTTTTGCACTTGTATTAGTGTGGAAAAAACACTTTTTGCACTTGTGTTAGTGTTGAAAAACCACTTTTCGCACTTGTGTTAGTGTTGAAAAACCACTTTTCGCACTTGTGTTAGTGTTGAAAAACCACTTTTGCACTTGTATTAGTGTGGAAAAAACACTTTTTGCACTTGTGATAGTGTTGAAAAACCACTTTTCGCACTGGTGTTAGTGTTGAAAAACCACTTTTCGCACTTGTGTTGGTGCAGGAAACCACTTTTGCGCTTGAATTAGTGTGGAAAAACCACTTTTCGCACTTGTGTTAGTGTTGAAAAACCACTTTTCGAACTTGTGTTAGTGTTTAAAAACCACTTTTCGCACTTGTGTTAGTGTTGAAAAACCACTTTTCGCACTTGTGTTGGTGCAGGAAACCACTTTTGCACTTGTATTAGTGTGGAAAAAACACTTTTCGCACTTGTGTTAGTGTTGAAAAACCACTTTTCGCACTTGTGTTAGTGTTGAAAAACCACTTTTTGCACTTGTGTTAGTGTTGAAAAAGCACTTTTCGCACTTGTGTTACTGTTGAAAAACCACTTTTCGCACTTGTATTAGTGTGGAAAAAACACTTTTCGCACTTGTGTTAGTGTTGAAAAACCACTTTTCGCACTTGTGTTAGTGTTGAAAAACCACTTTTCGCACTTGTGTTGGTGCAGGAAACCACTTTTGCACTTGTATTAGTGTGGAAAAACCACTTTTCGCACTTGTGTTAGTGTTGAAAAACCACTTTTCGCACTTGTGTTAGTGTTGAAAAACCACTTTTCGCACTTGTGTTGGTGCAGGAAACCACTTTTGCACTTGTATTAGTGTGGAAAAACACTTTTTGCACTTGTGATAGTGTTGAAAAACCACTTTTCACACTTGTGTTAGTGTTGAAAAACCACTTTTCGCACTTGTGTTGGTGCAGGAAACCACTTTTGGACTTGTATTAGTGTGGAAAAACCACTTTTCGCACTTGTGTTAGTGTTGAAAAACCACTTTTCGCACTTGTGTTAGTGTTGAAAAACCACTTTTCGCACTTGTGTTAGTGTTGAAAAACCACTTTTCACACTTGTGTTGGTGCAGGAAACCACTTTTGCACTTGTATTAGTGTGGAAAAAACACTTTTCGCACTTGTGTTAGTGTTGAAAAACCACTTTTCGAACTTGTGTTAGTGTTGAAAAACCACTTTTCGCACTTGTGTTAGTGTTGAAAAACCACTTTTCCCACTTGTGTTGGTGCAGGAAACCACTTTTGCACTTGTATTAGTGTGGAAAAAACACTTTTTGCACTTGTGATAGTGTTGAAAAACCACTTTTCGCACTTGTGTTAGTGTTGAAAAACCACTTTTCGCACTTGTGTTGGTGCAGGAAACCACTTTTGCACTTGTGTTAGTGTGGAAAAAACACTTTTTGCACTTGTGATAGTGTTGAAAAACCACTTTTCGCACTTGTGTTAGTGTTGAAAAACCACTTTTCGCACTTGTGTTGGTGCAGGAAACCACTTTTGCACTTGTATTAATGTGGAAAAAACACTTTTTGCACTTGTGATAGTGTTGAAAAACCGCTTTTCGCACTTGTGTTAGTGTTGAAAAACCACTTTTCGCACTTGTGTTAGTGTTGAAAAACCACTTTTCGCACTTGTGTTGGTGCAGGAAACCACTTTTGCACTTGTATTAGTGTGGAAAAAACACTTTTTGCACTTGTGATAGTGTTGAAAAACCTCTTTTCGCACTTGTGTTAGTGTTGAAAAACCACTTTTCGCACTTGTGTTGGTGCAGGAAACCACTTTTGGACTTGTATTAGTGTGGAAAAACCACTTTTCGCACTTGTGTTAGTGTTGAAAAACCACTTTTCGCACTTGTGTTAGTGTTGAAAAACCACTTTTCGCACTTGTGTTAGTGTTGAAAAACCACTTTTCGCACTTGTGTTGGTGCAGGAAACCACTTTTGCACTTGTATTAGTGTGGAAAAAACACTTTTTGCACTTGTGATAGTGTTGAAAAACCACTTTTCACACTTGTGTTAGTGTTGAAAAACCACTTTTCGCACTTGTGTTGGTGCAGGAAACCACTTTTGCACTTGTATTAGTGTGGAAAAACCACTTTTCGCACTTGTGTTAGTGTTGAAAAACCACTTTTCGCACTTGTGTTAGTGTTGAAAAACCACTTTTCCCACTTGTGTTGGTGCAGGAAACCACTTTTGCACTTGTATTAGTGTGGAAAAAACACTTTTTGCACTTGTGATAGTGTTGAAAAACCACTTTTCGCACTTGTGTTAGTGTTGAAAAACCACTTTTCGCACTTGTGTTGGTGCAGGAAACCACTTTTGCACTTGTGTTAGTGTGGAAAAAACACTTTTTGCACTTGTGATAGTGTTGAAAAACCACTTTTCGCACTTGTGTTAGTGTTGAAAAACCATTTTTCGCACTTGTGTTGGTGCAGGAAACCACTTTTGCACTTGTATTAATGTGGAAAAAACACTTTTTGCACTTGTGATAGTGTTGAAAAACCGCTTTTCGCACTTGTGTTAGTGTTGAAAAACCACTTTTCGCACTTGTGTTAGTGTTGAAAAACCACTTTTCGCACTTGTGTTGGTGCAGGAAACCACTTTTGCACTTGTATTAGTGTGGAAAAAACACTTTTTGCACTTGTGATAGTGTTGAAAAACCTCTTTTCGCACTTGTGTTAGTGTTGAAAAACCACTTTTCGCACTTGTGTTGGTGCAGGAAACCACTTTTGGACTTGTATTAGTGTGGAAAAACCACTTTTCGCACTTGTGTTAGTGTTGAAAAACCACTTTTCGCACTTGTGTTAGTGTTGAAAAACCACTTTTAGCACTTGTGTTAGTGTTGAAAAACCACTTTTCGCACTTGTGTTGGTGCAGGAAACCACTTTTGCACTTGTATTAGTGTGGAAAAAACACTTTTTGCACTTGTGATAGTGTTGAAAAACCACTTTTTGCACTTGTGATAGTGTTGAAAAACCACTTTTTGCACTTGTGTTGGTGTTGAAAAACCACTTTTGCACTTGTATTAGTGTGGAAAAACCACTTTTCGCACTTGTGTTAGTGTTGAAAAACCACTTTTCGCACTTGTGTTATTGTTGAAAAACCACTTTTCGCACTTGTGTTATTGTTGAAAAACCACTTTTCGCACTTGTGTTGGTGTAGGAAACCACTTTTGCAATTGTATTAGTGTTGAAAAAACACTTTTTGCACTTGTGATAGTGTTGAAAAACCACTTTTCGCACTTGTGTTAGTGTTGAAAAACCACTTTTCGCACTTGTGTTGGTGCAGGAAACCACTTTTGCACTTGTATTAGTGTGGAAAAAACACTTTTTGCACTTGTGATAGTGTTGAAAAACCTCTTTTCGCACTTGTGTTAGTGTTGAAAAACCACTTTTCGCACTTGTGTTGGTGCAGGAAACCACTTTTGCACTTGTATTAGTGTGGAAAAAACACTTTTTGCACTTGTGATAGTGTTGAAAAACCTCTTTTCGCACTTGTGTTAGTGTTGAAAAACCACTTTTCGCACTTGTGTTGGTGCAGGAAACCACTTTTGGACTTGTATTAGTGTGGAAAAACCACTTTTCGCACTTGTGTTAGTGTTGAAAAACCACTTTTCGCACTTGTGTTAGTGTTGAAAAACCACTTTTCGCGCTTGTGTTAGTGTTGAAAAACCACTTTTCGCACTTGTGTTGGTGCAGGAAACCACTTTTGCACTTGTATTAGTGTGGAAAAAACACTTTTTGCACTTGTGATAGTGTTGAAAAACCACTTTTTGCACTTGTGTTGGTGTTGAAAAACCACTTTTCGCACTTGTGTTGTTGCAGGAAACCACTTTTGCACTTGTATTAGTGTGGAAAAAAACACTTTTTGCACTTGTGATAGTGTTGAAAAACCACTTTTTGCACTTGTGTTAGTGTTGAAAAACCACTTTTCGTACTTGTGTTGGTGCAGGAAACCACTTTTGCACTTGTATTAGTGTGGAAAAACCACTTTTTGCACTTGTGTTAGTGTTGAAAAACCACTTTTCGCACTTGTGTTAGTGTTGAAAAACCACTTTTCGCACTTGTGTTAGTGTTGAAAAACCACTTTTGCACTTGTATTAGTGTGGAAAAAACACTTTTTGCACTTGTGATAGTGTTGAAAAACCACTTTTCGCACTGGTGTTAGTGTTGAAAAACCACTTTTCGCACTTGTGTTGGTGCAGGAAACCACTTTTGCGCTTGAATTAGTGTGGAAAAACCACTTTTCGCACTTGTGTTAGTGTTGAAAAACCACTTTTCGAACTTGTGTTAGTGTTGAAAAACCACTTTTCGCACTTGTGTTAGTGTTGAAAAACCACTTTTCGCACTTGTGTTGGTGCAGGAAACCACTTTTGCACTTGTATTAGTGTGGAAAAAACACTTTTCGCACTTGTGTTCGTGTTGAAAAACCACTTTTCGCACTTGTGTTAGTGTTGAAAAACCACTTTTGGCACTTGTGTTAGTGTTGAAAAAGCACTTTTCGCACTTGTGTTACTGTTGAAAAACCACTTTTCGCACTTGTGTTGATGCAGGAAACCACTTTTGAACTTGTATTAGTGTGGAAAAAACACTTTTCGCATTTGTGTTAGTGTTGAAAAACCACTTTTCGCACTTGTGTTAGTGTTGAAAAACCACTTTTCGCACTTGTGTTGGTGCAGGAAACCACTTTTGCACTTGTATTAGTGTGGAAAAAACCACTTTTCGCACTTGTGTTAGTGTTGAAAAACCACTTTTCGCACTTGTGTTGTTGCAGGAAACCACTTTTGCACTTGTATTAGTGTGGAAAAAACACTTTTTGCACTTGTGATAGTGTTGAAAAACCACTTTTTGCACTTGTGTTAGTGTTGAAAAACCACTTTTCGTACTTGTGTTGGTGCAGGAAACCACTTTTGCACTTGTATTAGTGTGGAAAAACCACTTTTTGCACTTGTGTTAGTGTTGAAAAACCACTTTTCGCACTTGTGTTAGTGTTGAAAAACCACTTTTCGCACTTGTGTTAGTGTTGAAAAACCACTTTTGCACTTGTATTAGTGTGGAAAAAACACTTTTTGCACTTGTGACAGTGTTGAAAAACCACTTTTCGCACTGGTGTTAGTGTTGAAAAACCACTTTTCGCACTTGTGTTGGTGCAGGAAACCACTTTTGCGCTTGAATTAGTGTGGAAAAACCACTTTTCGCACTTGTGTTAGTGTTGAAAAACCACTTTTCGAACTTGTGTTAGTGTTGAAAAACCACTTTTCGCACTTGTGTTAGTGTTGAAAAACCACTTTTCGCACTTGTGTTGGTGCAGGAAACCACTTTTGCACTTGTATTAGTGTGGAAAAAACACTTTTCGCACTTGTGTTCGTGTTGAAAAACCACTTTTCGCACTTGTGTTAGTGTTGAAAAACCACTTTTGGCACTTGTGTTAGTGTTGAAAAAGCACTTTTCGCACTTGTGTTACTGTTGAAAAACCACTTTTCGCACTTGTGTTGATGCAGGAAACCACTTTTGAACTTGTATTAGTGTGGAAAAAACACTTTTCGCACTTGTGTTAGTGTTGAAAAACCACTTTTCGCACTTGTGTTAGTGTTGAAAAACCACTTTTCGCACTTGTGTTGGTGCAGGAAACCACTTTTGCACTTGTATTAGTGTGGAAAAACCACTTTTCGCACTTGTGTTAGTGTTGAAAAACCACTTTTCGCACTTGTGTTAGTGTTGAAAAACCACTTTTCGCACTTGTGTTGGTGCAGGAAACCACTTTTGCACTTGTATTAGTGTGGAAAAACACTTTTTGCACTTGTGATATTGTTGAAAAACCACTTTTCACACTTGTGTTAGTGTTGAAAAACCACTTTTCGCACTTGTGTTGGTGCAGGAAACCACTTTTGCACTTGTATTAGTGTGGAAAAAACACTTTTTGCACTTGTGATAGTGTTGAAAAACCACTTTTTGCACTTGTGTTGGTGTTGAAAAACCACTTTTCGCACTTGTGTTGTTGCAGGAAACCACTTTTGCACTTGTATTAGTGTGGAAAAAACACTTTTTGCACTTGTGATAGTGTTGAAAAACCACTTTTTGCACTTGTTTTAGTGTTGAAAAACCACTTTTCGTACTTGTGTTGGTGCAGGAAACCACTTTTGCACTTGTATTAGTGTGGAAAAACCACTTTTTGCACTTGTGTTAGTGTTGAAAAACCACTTTTCGCACTTGTGTTAGTGTTGAAAAACCACTTTTCGCACTTGTATTAGTGTTGAAAAAACACTTTTTGCACTTGTGATAGTGTTGAAAAACTACGTTTCGCACTTGTGTTAGTGTTGAAAAACCACTTTTCGCACTTGTGTTGGTGCAGGAAACCACTTTTGCACTTGTATTAGTGTGGAAAAAACACTTTTTGCACTTGTGATAGTGTTGAAAAACCTCTTTTCGCACTTGTGTTAGTGTTGAAAAACCACTTTTCGCACTTGTGTTGGTGCAGGAAACCACTTTTGCACTTGTATTAGTGTGGAAAAAACACTTTTTGCACTTGTGATAGTGTTGAAAAACCTCTTTTCGCACTTGTGTTAGTGTTGAAAAACCACTTTTCGCACTTGTGTTGGTGCAGGAAACCACTTTTGGACTTGTATTAGTGTGGAAAAACCACTTTTCGCACTTGTGTTAGTGTTGAAAAACCACTTTTCGCACTTGTGTTAGTGCTGAAAAACCACTTTTCGTACTTGTGTTGGTGCAGGAAACCACTTTTGCACTTGTATTAGTGTGGAAAAACCACTTTTTGCACTTGTGTTAGTGTTGAAAAACCACTTTTCGCACTTGTGTTAGTGTTGAAAAACCACTTTTCGCACTTGTGTTAGTGTTGAAAAACCACTTTTGCACTTGTATTAGTGTGGAAAAAACACTTTTTGCACTTGTGATAGTGTTGAAAAACCACTTTTCGCACTGGTGTTAGTGTTGAAAAACCACTTTTCGCACTTGTGTTGGTGCAGGAAACCACTTTTGCGCTTGAATTAGTGTGGAAAAACCACTTTTCGCACTTGTGTTAGTGTTGAAAAACCACTTTTCGAACTTGTGTTAGTGTTTAAAAACCACTTTTCGCACTTGTGTTAGTGTTGAAAAACCACTTTTCGCACTTGTGTTGGTGCAGGAAACCACTTTTGCACTTGTATTAGTGTGGAAAAAACACTTTTCGCACTTGTGTTAGTGTTGAAAAACCACTTTTCGCACTTGTGTTAGTGTTGAAAAACCACTTTTTGCACTTGTGTTAGTGTTGAAAAAGCACTTTTCGCACTTGTGTTACTGTTGAAAAACCACTTTTCGCACTTGTATTAGTGTGGAAAAAACACTTTTCGCACTTGTGTTAGTGTTGAAAAACCACTTTTCGCACTTGTGTTAGTGTTGAAAAACCACTTTTCGCACTTGTGTTGGTGCAGGAAACCACTTTTGCACTTGTATTAGTGTGGAAAAACCACTTTTCGCACTTGTGTTAGTGTTGAAAAACCACTTTTCGCACTTGTGTTAGTGTTGAAAAACCACTTTTCGCACTTGTGTTGGTGCAGGAAACCACTTTTGCACTTGTATTAGTGTGGAAAAACACTTTTTGCACTTGTGATAGTGTTGAAAAACCACTTTTCACACTTGTGTTAGTGTTGAAAAACCACTTTTCGCACTTGTGTTGGTGCAGGAAACCACTTTTGGACTTGTATTAGTGTGGAAAAACCACTTTTCGCACTTGTGTTAGTGTTGAAAAACCACTTTTCGCACTTGTGTTAGTGTTGAAAAACCACTTTTCGCACTTGTGTTAGTGTTGAAAAACCACTTTTCACACTTGTGTTGGTGCAGGAAACCACTTTTGCACTTGTATTAGTGTGGAAAAAACACTTTTTGCACTTGTGATAGTGTTGAAAAACCTCTTTTCGCACTTGTGTTAGTGTTGAAAAACCACTTTTCGCACTTGTGTTGGTGCAGGAATCCACTTTTGGACTTGTATTAGTGTGGAAAAACCACTTTTCGCACTTGTGTTAGTGTTGAAAAACCACTTTTCGCACTTGTGTTAGTGTTGAAAAACCACTTTTCGCACTTGTGTTAGTGTTGAAAAACCACTTTTCGCACTTGTGTTGGTGCAGGAAACCACTTTTGCACTTGTATTAGTGTGGAAAAAACACTTTTTGCACTTGTGATAGTGTTGAAAAACCACTTTTTGCACTTGTGATAGTGTTGAAAAACCACTTTTTGCACTTGTGTTGGTGTTGAAAAACCACTTTTGCACTTGTATTAGTGTGGAAAAACCACTTTTCGCACTTGTGTTAGTGTTGAAAAACCACTTTTCGCACTTGTGTTATTGTTGAAAAACCACTTTTCGCACTTGTGTTATTGTTGAAAAACCACTTTTCGCACTTGTGTTAGTGTTGAAAAACCACTTTTCGCACTTGTGTTGGTGCAGGAAACCACTTTTGCACTTGTGTTAGTGTGGAAAAAACACTTTTTGCACTTGTGATAGTGTTGAAAAACCACTTTTCGCACTTGTGTTAGTGTTGAAAAACCATTTTTCGCACTTGTGTTGGTGCAGGAAACCACTTTTGCACTTGTATTAATGTGGAAAAAACACTTTTTGCACTTGTGATAGTGTTGAAAAACCGCTTTTCGCACTTGTGTTAGTGTTGAAAAACCACTTTTCGCACTTGTGTTAGTGTTGAAAAACCACTTTTCGCACTTGTGTTGGTGCAGGAAACCACTTTTGCACTTGTATTAGTGTGGAAAAAACACTTTTTGCACTTGTGATAGTGTTGAAAAACCTCTTTTCGCACTTGTGTTAGTGTTGAAAAACCACTTTTCGCACTTGTGTTGGTGCAGGAAACCACTTTTGGACTTGTATTAGTGTGGAAAAACCACTTTTCGCACTTGTGTTAGTGTTGAAAAACCACTTTTCGCACTTGTGTTAGTGTTGAAAAACCACTTTTCGCACTTGTGTTAGTGTTGAAAAACCACTTTTCGCACTTGTGTTGGTGCAGGAAACCACTTTTGCACTTGTATTAGTGTGGAAAAAACACTTTTTGCACTTGTGATAGTGTTGAAAAACCACTTTTTGCACTTGTGATAGTGTTGAAAAACCACTTTTTGCACTTGTGTTGGTGTTGAAAAACCACTTTTGCACTTGTATTAGTGTGGAAAAACCACTTTTCGCACTTGTGTTAGTGTTGAAAAACCACTTTTCGCACTTGTGTTATTGTTGAAAAACCACTTTTCGCACTTGTGTTATTGTTGAAAAACCACTTTTCGCACTTGTGTTGGTGTAGGAAACCACTTTTGCAATTGTATTAGTGTTGAAAAAACACTTTTTGCACTTGTGATAGTGTTGAAAAACCACTTTTCGCACTTGTGTTAGTGTTGAAAAACCACTTTTCGCACTTGTGTTGGTGCAGGAAACCACTTTTGCACTTGTATTAGTGTGGAAAAAACACTTTTTGCACTTGTGATAGTGTTGAAAAACCTCTTTTCGCACTTGTGTTAGTGTTGAAAAACCACTTTTCGCACTTGTGTTGGTGCAGGAAACCACTTTTGCACTTGTATTAGTGTGGAAAAAACACTTTTTGCACTTGTGATAGTGTTGAAAAACCTCTTTTCGCACTTGAGTTAGTGTTGAAAAACCACTTTTCGCACTTGTGTTGGTGCAGGAAACCACTTTTGGACTTGTATTAGTGTGGAAAAACCACTTTTCGCACTTGTGTTAGTGTTGAAAAACCACTTTTCGCACTTGTGTTAGTGTTGAAAAACCACTTTTCGCGCTTGTGTTAGTGTTGAAAAACCACTTTTCGCACTTGTGTTGGTGCAGGAAACCACTTTTGCACTTGTATTAGTGTGGAAAAAACACTTTTTGCACTTGCGATAGTGTTGAAAAACCACTTTTTGCACTTGTGTTGGTGTTGAAAAACCACTTTTCGCACTTGTGTTGTTGCAGGAAACCACTTTTGCACTTGTATTAGTGTGGAAAAAACACTTTTTGCACTTGTGATAGTGTTGAAAAACCACTTTTTGCACTTGTGTTAGTGTTGAAAAACCACTTTTCGTACTTGTGTTGGTGCAGGAAACCACTTTTGCACTTGTATTAGTGTGGAAAAACCACTTTTTGCACTTGTGTTAGTGTTGAAAAACCACTTTTCGCACTTGTGTTAGTGTTGAAAAACCACTTTTCGCACTTGTGTTAGTGTTGAAAAACCACTTTTGCACTTGTATTAATGTGGAAAAAACACTTTTTGCACTTGTGATAGTGTTGAAAAACCACTTTTCGCACTGGTGTTAGTGTTGAAAAACCACTTTTCGCACTTGTGTTGGTGCAGGAAACCACTTTTGCGCTTGAATTAGTGTGGAAAAACCACTTTTCGCACTTGTGTTAGTGTTGAAAAACCACTTTTCGAACTTGTGTTAGTGTTGAAAAACCACTTTTCGCACTTGTGTTAGTGTTGAAAAACCACTTTTCGCACTTGTGTTGGTGCAGGAAACCACTTTTGCACTTGTATTAGTGTGGAAAAAACACTTTTCGCACTTGTGTTCGTGTTGAAAAACCACTTTTCGCACTTGTGTTAGTGTTGAAAAACCACTTTTTGCACTTGTGTTAGTGTTGAAAAAGCACTTTTCGCACTTGTGTTACTGTTGAAAAACCACTTTTCGCACTTGTGTTGATGCAGGAAACCACTTTTGAACTTGTATTAGTGTGGAAAAAACACTTTTCGCACTTGTGTTAGTGTTGAAAAACCACTTTTCGCACTTGTGTTAGTGTTGAAAAACCACTTTTCGCACTTGTGTTGGTGCAGGAAACCACTTTTGCACTTGTATTAGTGTGGAAAAACCACTTTTCGCACTTGTGTTAGTGTTGAAAAACCACTTTTCGCACTTGTGTTAGTGTTGAAAAACCACTTTTCGCACTTGTGTTGGTGCAGGAAACCACTTTTGCACTTGTATTAGTATGGAAAAACACTTTTTGCACTTGTGATATTGTTGAAAAACCACTTTTCACACTTGTGTTAGTGTTGAAAAACCACTTTTCGCACTTGTGTTGGTGCAGGAAACCACTTTTGCACTTGTATTAGTGTGGAAAAAACACTTTTTGCACTTGTGATAGTGTTGAAAAACCACTTTTTGCACTTGTGTTGGTGTTGAAAAACCACTTTTCGCACTTGTGTTGTTGCAGGAAACCACTTTTGCACTTGTATTAGTGTGGAAAAAACACTTTTTGCACTTGTGATAGTGTTGAAAAACCACTTTTTGCACTTGTTTTAGTGTTGAAAAACCACTTTTCGTACTTGTGTTGGTGCAGGAAACCACTTTTGCACTTGTATTAGTGTGGAAAAACCACTGTTTGCACTTGTGTTAGTGTTGAAAAACCACTTTTCGCACTTGTGTTAGTGTTGAAAAACCACTTTTCGCACTTGTATTAGTGTTGAAAAAACACTTTTTGCACTTGTGATAGTGTTGAAAAACTACTTTTCGCACTTGTGTTAGTGTTGAAAAACCACTTTTCGCACTTGTGTTGGTGCAGGAAACCACTTTTGCACTTGTATTAGTGTGGAAAAAACACTTTTTGCACTTGTGATAGTGTGGAAAAAACACTTTTTGCACTTGTGATAGTGTTGAAAAACCACTTTTTGCACTTGTGATAGTGTTGAAAAACCACTTTTTGCACTTGTGTTGGTGTTGAAAAACCACTTTTGCACTTGTATTAGTGTGGAAAAACCACTTTTCGCACTTGTGTTAGTGTTGAAAAACCACTTTTCGCACTTGTGTTATTGTTGAAAAACCACTTTTCGCACTTGTGTTATTGTTGAAAAACCACTTTTCGCACTTGTGTTGGTGTAGGAAACCACTTTTGCAATTGTATTAGTGTTGAAAAAACACTTTTTGCACTTGTGATAGTGTTGAAAAACCACTTTTCGCACTTGTGTTAGTGTTGAAAAACCACTTTTCGCACTTGTGTTGGTGCAGGAAACCACTTTTGCACTTGTATTAGTGTGGAAAAAACACTTTTTGCACTTGTGATAGTGTTGAAAAACCTCTTTTCGCACTTGTGTTAGTGTTGAAAAACCACTTTTCGCACTTGTGTTGGTGCAGGAAACCACTTTTGCACTTGTATTAGTGTGGAAAAAACACTTTTTGCACTTGTGATAGTGTTGAAAAACCTCTTTTCGCACTTGAGTTAGTGTTGAAAAACCACTTTTCGCACTTGTGTTGGTGCAGGAAACCACTTTTGGACTTGTATTAGTGTGGAAAAACCACTTTTCGCACTTGTGTTAGTGTTGAAAAACCACTTTTCGCACTTGTGTTAGTGTTGAAAAACCACTTTTCGCGCTTGTGTTAGTGTTGAAAAACCACTTTTCGCACTTGTGTTGGTGCAGGAAACCACTTTTGCACTTGTATTAGTGTGGAAAAAACACTTTTTGCACTTGCGATAGTGTTGAAAAACCACTTTTTGCACTTGTGTTGGTGTTGAAAAACCACTTTTCGCACTTGTGTTGTTGCAGGAAACCACTTTTGCACTTGTATTAGTGTGGAAAAAACACTTTTTGCACTTGTGATAGTGTTGAAAAACCACTTTTTGCACTTGTGTTAGTGTTGAAAAACCACTTTTCGTACTTGTGTTGGTGCAGGAAACCACTTTTGCACTTGTATTAGTGTGGAAAAACCACTTTTTGCACTTGTGTTAGTGTTGAAAAACCACTTTTCGCACTTGTGTTAGTGTTGAAAAACCACTTTTCGCACTTGTGTTAGTGTTGAAAAACCACTTTTGCACTTGTATTAATGTGGAAAAAACACTTTTTGCACTTGTGATAGTGTTGAAAAACCACTTTTCGCACTGGTGTTAGTGTTGAAAAACCACTTTTCGCACTTGTGTTGGTGCAGGAAACCACTTTTGCGCTTGAATTAGTGTGGAAAAACCACTTTTCGCACTTGTGTTAGTGTTGAAAAACCACTTTTCGAACTTGTGTTAGTGTTGAAAAACCACTTTTCGCACTTGTGTTAGTGTTGAAAAACCACTTTTCGCACTTGTGTTGGTGCAGGAAACCACTTTTGCACTTGTATTAGTGTGGAAAAAACACTTTTCGCACTTGTGTTCGTGTTGAAAAACCACTTTTCGCACTTGTGTTAGTGTTGAAAAACCACTTTTTGCACTTGTGTTAGTGTTGAAAAAGCACTTTTCGCACTTGTGTTACTGTTGAAAAACCACTTTTCGCACTTGTGTTGATGCAGGAAACCACTTTTGAACTTGTATTAGTGTGGAAAAAACACTTTTCGCACTTGTGTTAGTGTTGAAAAACCACTTTTCGCACTTGTGTTAGTGTTGAAAAACCACTTTTCGCACTTGTGTTGGTGCAGGAAACCACTTTTGCACTTGTATTAGTGTGGAAAAACCACTTTTCGCACTTGTGTTAGTGTTGAAAAACCACTTTTCGCACTTGTGTTAGTGTTGAAAAACCACTTTTCGCACTTGTGTTGGTGCAGGAAACCACTTTTGCACTTGTATTAGTATGGAAAAACACTTTTTGCACTTGTGATATTGTTGAAAAACCACTTTTCACACTTGTGTTAGTGTTGAAAAACCACTTTTCGCACTTGTGTTGGTGCAGGAAACCACTTTTGCACTTGTATTAGTGTGGAAAAAACACTTTTTGCACTTGTGATAGTGTTGAAAAACCACTTTTTGCACTTGTGTTGGTGTTGAAAAACCACTTTTCGCACTTGTGTTGTTGCAGGAAACCACTTTTGCACTTGTATTAGTGTGGAAAAAACACTTTTTGCACTTGTGATAGTGTTGAAAAACCACTTTTTGCACTTGTTTTAGTGTTGAAAAACCACTTTTCGTACTTGTGTTGGTGCAGGAAACCACTTTTGCACTTGTATTAGTGTGGAAAAACCACTGTTTGCACTTGTGTTAGTGTTGAAAAACCACTTTTCGCACTTGTGTTAGTGTTGAAAAACCACTTTTCGCACTTGTATTAGTGTTGAAAAAACACTTTTTGCACTTGTGATAGTGTTGAAAAACTACTTTTCGCACTTGTGTTAGTGTTGAAAAACCACTTTTCGCACTTGTGTTGGTGCAGGAAACCACTTTTGCACTTGTATTAGTGTGGAAAAAACACTTTTTGCACTTGTGATAGTGTTGAAAAACCTCTTTTCGCACTTGTGTTAGTGTTGAAAAACCACTTTTCGCACTTGTGTTGGTGCAGGAAACCACTTTTGCACTTGTATTAGTGTGGAAAAAACACTTTTTGCACTTGTGATAGTGTTGAAAAACCTCTTTTCGCACTTGTGTTAGTGTTGAAAAACCACTTTTCGCACTTGTGTTGGTGCAGGAAACCACTTTTGGACTTGTATTAGTGTGGAAAAACCACTTTTCGCACTTGTGTTAGTGTTGAAAAACCACTTTTCGCACTTGTGTTAGTGCTGAAAAACCACTTTTCGTACTTGTGTTGGTGCAGGAAACCACTTTTGCACTTGTATTAGTGTGGAAAAACCACTTTTTGCACTTGTGTTAGTGTTGAAAAACCACTTTTCGCACTTGTGTTAGTGTTGAAAAACCACTTTTCGCACTTGTGTTAGTGTTGAAAAACCACTTTTGCACTTGTATTAGTGTGGAAAAAACACTTTTTGCACTTGTGATAGTGTTGAAAAACCACTTTTCGCACTGGTGTTAGTGTTGAAAAACCACTTTTCGCACTTGTGTTGGTGCAGGAAACCACTTTTGCGCTTGAATTAGTGTGGAAAACCACTTTTCGCACTTGTGTTAGTGTTGAAAAACCACTTTTCGAACTTGTGTTAGTGTTTAAAAACCACTTTTCGCACTTGTGTTAGTGTTGAAAAACCACTTTTCGCACTTGTGTTGGTGCAGGAAACCACTTTTGCACTTGTATTAGTGTGGAAAAAACACTTTTCGCACTTGTGTTAGTGTTGAAAAACCACTTTTCGCACTTGTGTTAGTGTTGAAAAACCACTTTTTGCACTTGTGTTAGTGTTGAAAAAGCACTTTTCGCACTTGTGTTACTGTTGAAAAACCACTTTTCGCACTTGTATTAGTGTGGAAAAAACACTTTTCGCACTTGTGTTAGTGTTGAAAAACCACTTTTCGCACTTGTGTTAGTGTTGAAAAACCACTTTTCGCACTTGTGTTGGTGCAGGAAACCACTTTTGCACTTGTATTAGTGTGGAAAAACCACTTTTCGCACTTGTGTTAGTGTTGAAAAACCACTTTTCGCACTTGTGTTAGTGTTGAAAAACCACTTTTCGCACTTGTGTTGGTGCAGGAAACCACTTTTGCACTTGTATTAGTGTGGAAAAACACTTTTTGCACTTGTGATAGTGTTGAAAAACCACTTTTCACACTTGTGTTAGTGTTGAAAAACCACTTTTCGCACTTGTGTTGGTGCAGGAAACCACTTTTGGACTTGTATTAGTGTGGAAAAACCACTTTTCGCACTTGTGTTAGTGTTGAAAAACCACTTTTCGCACTTGTGTTAGTGTTGAAAAACCACTTTTCGCACTTGTGTTAGTGTTGAAAAACCACTTTTCACACTTGTGTTGGTGCAGGAAACCACTTTTGCACTTGTATTAGTGTGGAAAAAACACTTTTTGCACTTGTGATAGTGTTGAAAAACCTCTTTTCGCACTTGTGTTAGTGTTGAAAAACCACTTTTCGCACTTGTGTTGGTGCAGGAAACCACTTTTGGACTTGTATTAGTGTGGAAAAACCACTTTTCGCACTTGTGTTAGTGTTGAAAAACCACTTTTCGCACTTGTGTTAGTGTTGAAAAACCACTTTTCGCACTTGTGTTAGTGTTGAAAAACCACTTTTCGCACTTGTGTTGGTGCAGGAAACCACTTTTGCACTTGTATTAGTGTGGAAAAACCACTTTTCGCACTTGTGTTAGTGTTGAAAAACCACTTTTCGCACTTGTGTTATTGTTGAAAAACCACTTTTCGCACTTGTGTTGGTGCAGGAAACCACTTTTGCACTTGTATTAGTGTGGAAAAACCACTTTTCGCACTTGTGTTAGTGTTGAAAAACCACTTTTCGCACTTGTGTTATTGTTGAAAAACCACTTTTCGCACTTGTGTTGGTGCAGGAAACCACTTTTGCGCTTGAATTAGTGTGGAAAAACCACTTTTCGCACTTGTGTTAGTGTTGAAAAACCACTTTTCGAACTGTGTTAGTGTTTAAAAACCACTTTTCGCACTTGTGTTAGTGTTGAAAAACCACTTTTCGCACTTGTGTTGGTGCAGGAAACCACTTTTGCACTTGTATTAGTGTGGAAAAAACACTTTTCGCACTTGTGTTAGTGTTGAAAAACCACTTTTCGCACTTGTGTTAGTGTTGAAAAACCACTTTTTGCACTTGTGTTAGTGTTGAAAAAGCACTTTTCGCACTTGTGTTACTGTTGAAAAACCACTTTTCGCACTTGTATTAGTGTGGAAAAAACACTTTTCGCACTTGTGTTAGTGTTGAAAAACCACTTTTCGCACTTGTGTTAGTGTTGAAAAACCACTTTTCGCACTTGTGTTGGTGCAGGAAACCACTTTTGCACTTGTATTAGTGTGGAAAAACCACTTTTCGCACTTGTGTTAGTGTTGAAAAACCACTTTTCGCACTTGTGTTAGTGTTGAAAAACCACTTTTCGCACTTGTGTTGGTGCAGGAAACCACTTTTGCACTTGTATTAGTGTGGAAAAACACTTTTTGCACTTGTGATAGTGTTGAAAAACCACTTTTCACACTTGTGTTAGTGTTGAAAAACCACTTTTCGCACTTGTGTTGGTGCAGGAAACCACTTTTGGACTTGTATTAGTGTGGAAAAACCACTTTTCGCACTTGTGTTAGTGTTGAAAAACCACTTTTCGCACTTGTGTTAGTGTTGAAAAACCACTTTTCGCACTTGTGTTAGTGTTGAAAAACCACTTTTCACACTTGTGTTGGTGCAGGAAACCACTTTTGCACTTGTATTAGTGTGGAAAAAACACTTTTTGCACTTGTGATAGTGTTGAAAAACCTCTTTTCGCACTTGTGTTAGTGTTGAAAAACCACTTTTCGCACTTGTGTTGGTGCAGGAAACCACTTTTGGACTTGTATTAGTGTGGAAAAACCACTTTTCGCACTTGTGTTAGTGTTGAAAAACCACTTTTCGCACTTGTGTTAGTGTTGAAAAACCACTTTTCGCACTTGTGTTAGTGTTGAAAAACCACTTTTCGCACTTGTGTTGGTGCAGGAAACCACTTTTGCACTTGTATTAGTGTGGAAAAACCACTTTTCGCACTTGTGTTAGTGTTGAAAAACCTCTTTTCGCACTTGTGTTAGTGTTGAAAAACCACTTTTCGCACTTGTGTTGGTGCAGGAAACCACTTTTGGACTTGTATTAGTGTGGAAAAACCACTTTTCGCACTTGTGTTAGTGTTGAAAAACCACTTTTCGCACTTGTGTTAGTGCTGAAAAACCACTTTTCGTACTTGTGTTGGTGCAGGAAACCACTTTTGCACTTGTATTAGTGTGGAAAAACCACTTTTTGCACTTGTGTTAGTGTTGAAAAACCACTTTTCGCACTTGTGTTAGTGTTGAAAAACCACTTTTCGCACTTGTGTTAGTGTTGAAAAACCACTTTTGCACTTGTATTAGTGTGGTAAAAACACTTTTTGCACTTGTGATAGTGTTGAAAAACCACTTTTCGCACTGGTGTTAGTGTTGAAAAACCACTTTTCGCACTTGTGTTGGTGCAGGAAACCACTTTTGCGCTTGAATTAGTGTGGAAAAACCACTTTTCGCACTTGTGTTAGTGTTGAAAAACCACTTTTCGAACTTGTGTTAGTGTTTAAAAACCACTTTTCGCACTTGTGTTAGTGTTGAAAAACCACTTTTCGCACTTGTGTTGGTGCAGGAAACCACTTTTGCACTTGTATTAGTGTGGAAAAAACACTTTTCGCACTTGTGTTAGTGTTGAAAAACCACTTTTCGCACTTGTGTTAGTGTTGAAAAACCACTTTTTGCACTTGTGTTAGTGTTGAAAAAGCACTTTTCGCACTTGTGTTACTGTTGAAAAACCACTTTTCGCACTTGTATTAGTGTGGAAAAAACACTTTTCGCACTTGTGTTAGTGTTGAAAAACCACTTTTCGCACTTGTGTTAGTGTTGAAAAACCACTTTTCGCACTTGTGTTGGTGCAGGAAACCACTTTTGCACTTGTATTAGTGTGGAAAAACCACTTTTCGCACTTGTGTTAGTGTTGAAAAACCACTTTTCGCACTTGTGTTAGTGTTGAAAAACCACTTTTCGCACTTGTGTTGGTGCAGGAAACCACTTTTGCACTTGTATTAGTGTGGAAAAACACTTTTTGCACTTGTGATAGTGTTGAAAAACCACTTTTCACACTTGTGTTAGTGTTGAAAAACCACTTTTCGCACTTGTGTTGGTGCAGGAAACCACTTTTGGACTTGTATTAGTGTGGAAAAACCACTTTTCGCACTTGTGTTAGTGTTGAAAAACCACTTTTCGCACTTGTGTTAGTGTTGAAAAACCACTTTTCGCACTTGTGTTAGTGTTGAAAAACCACTTTTCACACTTGTGTTGGTGCAGGAAACCACTTTTGCACTTGTATTAGTGTGGAAAAAACACTTTTTGCACTTGTGATAGTGTTGAAAAACCTCTTTTCGCACTTGTGTTAGTGTTGAAAAACCACTTTTCGCACTTGTGTTGGTGCAGGAAACCACTTTTGGACTTGTATTAGTGTGGAAAAACCACTTTTCGCACTTGTGTTAGTGTTGAAAAACCACTTTTCGCACTTGTGTTAGTGTTGAAAAACCACTTTTCGCACTTGTGTTAGTGTTGAAAAACCACTTTTCGCACTTGTGTTGGTGCAGGAAACCACTTTTGCACTTGTATTAGTGTGGAAAAACCACTTTTCGCACTTGTGTTAGTGTTGAAAAACCACTTTTCGCACTTGTGTTATTGTTGAAAAACCACTTTTCGCACTTGTGTTGGTGCAGGAAACCACTTTTGCACTTGTATTAGTGTGGAAAAACCACTTTTCGCACTTGTGTTAGTGTTGAAAAACCACTTTTCGCACTTGTGTTATTGTTGAAAAACCACTTTTCGCACTTGTGTTGGTGCAGGAAACCACTTTTGCGCTTGAATTAGTGTGGAAAAACCACTTTTCGCACTTGTGTTAGTGTTGAAAAACCACTTTTCGAACTGTGTTAGTGTTTAAAAACCACTTTTCGCACTTGTGTTAGTGTTGAAAAACCACTTTTCGCACTTGTGTTGGTGCAGGAAACCACTTTTGCACTTGTATTAGTGTGGAAAAAACACTTTTCGCACTTGTGTTAGTGTTGAAAAACCACTTTTCGCACTTGTGTTAGTGTTGAAAAACCACTTTTTGCACTTGTGTTAGTGTTGAAAAAGCACTTTTCGCACTTGTGTTACTGTTGAAAAACCACTTTTCGCACTTGTATTAGTGTGGAAAAAACACTTTTCGCACTTGTGTTAGTGTTGAAAAACCACTTTTCGCACTTGTGTTAGTGTTGAAAAACCACTTTTCGCACTTGTGTTGGTGCAGGAAACCACTTTTGCACTTGTATTAGTGTGGAAAAACCACTTTTCGCACTTGTGTTAGTGTTGAAAAACCACTTTTCGCACTTGTGTTAGTGTTGAAAAACCACTTTTCGCACTTGTGTTGGTGCAGGAAACCACTTTTGCACTTGTATTAGTGTGGAAAAACACTTTTTGCACTTGTGATAGTGTTGAAAAACCACTTTTCACACTTGTGTTAGTGTTGAAAAACCACTTTTCGCACTTGTGTTGGTGCAGGAAACCACTTTTGGACTTGTATTAGTGTGGAAAAACCACTTTTCGCACTTGTGTTAGTGTTGAAAAACCACTTTTCGCACTTGTGTTAGTGTTGAAAAACCACTTTTCGCACTTGTGTTAGTGTTGAAAAACCACTTTTCACACTTGTGTTGGTGCAGGAAACCACTTTTGCACTTGTATTAGTGTGGAAAAAACACTTTTTGCACTTGTGATAGTGTTGAAAAACCTCTTTTCGCACTTGTGTTAGTGTTGAAAAACCACTTTTCGCACTTGTGTTGGTGCAGGAAACCACTTTTGGACTTGTATTAGTGTGGAAAAACCACTTTTCGCACTTGTGTTAGTGTTGAAAAACCACTTTTCGCACTTGTGTTAGTGTTGAAAAACCACTTTTCGCACTTGTGTTAGTGTTGAAAAACCACTTTTCGCACTTGTGTTGGTGCAGGAAACCACTTTTGCACTTGTATTAGTGTGGCAAAACCACTTTTCGCACTTGTGTTAGTGTTGAAAAACCACTTTTCGCACTTGTGTTATTGTTGAAAAACCACTTTTCGCACTTGTGTTGGTGCAGGAAACCACTTTTGCACTTGTATTAGTGTGGAAAAACCACTTTTCGCACTTGTGTTAGTGTTGAAAAACCACTTTTCGCACTTGTGTTATTGTTGAAAAACCACTTTTCGCACTTGTGTTATTGTTGAAAAACCACTTTTCGCACTTGTGTTGGTGTAGGAAACCACTTTTGCAATTGTATTAGTGTTGAAAAAACACTTTTTGCACTTGTGATAGTGTTGAAAAACCACTTTTCGCACTTGTGTTAGTGTTGAAAAACCACTTTTCGCACTTGTGTTGGTGCAGGAAACCACTTTTGCACTTGTATTAGTGTGGAAAAAACACTTTTTGCACTTGTGATAGTGTTGAAAAACCTCTTTTCGCACTTGTGTTAGTGTTGAAAAACCACTTTTCGCACTTGTGTTGGTGCAGGAAACCACTTTTGGACTTGTATTAGTGTGGAAAAACCACTTTTCGCACTTGTGTTAGTGTTGAAAAACCTCTTTTCGCACTTGTGTTAGTGTTGAAAAACCACTTTTCGCGCTTGTGTTAGTGTTGAAAAACCACTTTTCGCACTTGTGTTGGTGCAGGAAACCACTTTTGCACTTGTATTAGTGTGGAAAAAACACTTTTTGCACTTGTGATAGTGTTGAAAAACCACTTTTTGCACTTGTGTTGGTGTTGAAAAACCACTTATCGCACTTGTGTTGTTGCAGGAAACCACTTTTGCACTTGTATTAGTGTGGAAAAAACACTTTTTGCACTTGTGATAGTGTTGAAAAACCACTTTTTGCACTTGTGTTAGTGTTGAAAAACCACTTTTCGTACTTGTGTTGGTGCAGGAAACCACTTTTGCACTTGTATTAGTGTGGAAAAACCACTTTTTGCACTTGTGTTAGTGTTGAAAAACCACTTTTCGCACTTGTGTTAGTGTTGAAAAACCACTTTTCGCACTTGTGTTAGTGTTGAAAAACCACTTTTGCACTTGTATTAGTGTGGAAAAAACACTTTTTGCACTTGTGATAGTGTTGAAAAACCACTTTTCGCACTGGTGTTAGTGTTGAAAAACCACTTTTCGCACTTGTGTTGGTGCAGGAAACCACTTTTGCGCTTGAATTAGTGTGGAAAAACCACTTTTCGCACTTGTGTTAGTGTTGAAAAACCACTTTTCGAACTTGTGTTAGTGTTGAAAAACCACTTTTCGCACTTGTGTTAGTGTTGAAAAACCACTTTTCGCACTTGTGTTGGTGCAGGAAACCACTTTTGCACTTGTATTAGTGTGGAAAAAACACTTTTCGCACTTGCGTTCGTGTTGAAAAACCACTTTTCGCACTTGTGTTAGTGTTGAAAAACCACTTTTTGCACTTGTGTTAGTGTTGAAAAAGCACTTTTCGCACTTGTGTTACTGTTGAAAAACCACTTTTCGCACTTGTGTTGATGCAGGAAACCACTTTTGAACTTGTATTAGTGTGGAAAAAACACTTTTCGCACTTGTGTTAGTGTTGAAAAACCACTTTTCGCACTTGTGTTAGTGTTGAAAAACCACTTTTCGCACTTGTGTTGGTGCAGGAAACCACTTTTGCACTTGTATTAGTGTGGAAAAACCACTTTTCGCACTTGTGTTAGTGTTGAAAAACCACTTTTCGCACTTGTGTTAGTGTTGAAAAACCACTTTTCGCACTTGTGTTGGTGCAGGAAACCACTTTTGCACTTGTATTAGTGTGGAAAAACACTTTTTGCACTTGTGATAGTGTTGAAAAACCACTTTTCACACTTGTGTTAGTGTTGAAAAACCACTTTTCGCACTTGTGTTGGTGCAGGAAACCACTTTTGGACTTGTATTAGTGTGGAAAAACCACTTTTCGCACTTGTGTTAGTGTTGAAAAACCACTTTTCGCACTTGTGTTAGTGTTGAAAAACCACTTTTCGCACTTGTGTTAGTGTTGAAAAACCACTTTTCACACTTGTGTTGGTGCAGGAAACCACTTTTGCACTTGTATTAGTGTGGAAAAAACACTTTTTGCACTTGTGATAGTGTTGAAAAACCTCTTTTCGCACTTGTGTTAGTGTTGAAAAACCACTTTTCGCACTTGTGTTGGTGCAGGAAACCACTTTTGGACTTGTATTAGTGTGGAAAAACCACTTTTCGCACTTGTGTTAGTGTTGAAAAACCACTTTTCGCACTTGTGTTAGTGTTGAAAAACCACTTTTCGCACTTGTGTTAGTGTTGAAAAACCACTTTTCGCACTTGTGTTGGTGCAGGAAACCACTTTTGCACTTGTATTAGTGTGGAAAAAACACTTTTTGCACTTGTGATAGTGTTGAAAAACCACTTTTTGCACTTGTGATAGTGTTGAAAAACCACTTTTTGCACTTGTGTTGGTGTTGAAAAACCACTTTTGCACTTGTATTAGTGTGGAAAAACCACTTTTCGCACTTGTGTTAGTGTTGAAAAACCACTTTTCGCACTTGTGTTATTGTTGAAAAACCACTTTTCGCACTTGTGTTATTGTTGAAAAACCACTTTTCGCACTTGTGTTGGTGTAGGAAACCACTTTTGCAATTGTATTAGTGTTGAAAAAACACTTTTTGCACTTGTGATAGTGTTGAAAAACCACTTTTCGCACTTGTGTTAGTGTTGAAAAACCACTTTTCGCACTTGTGTTGGTGCAGGAAACCACTTTTGCACTTGTATTAGTGTGGAAAAAACACTTTTTGCACTTGTGATAGTGTTGAAAAACCTCTTTTCGCACTTGTGTTAGTGTTGAAAAACCACTTTTCGCACTTGTGTTGGTGCAGGAAACCACTTTTGCACTTGTATTAGTGTGGAAAAAACACTTTTTGCACTTGTGATAGTGTTGAAAAACCTCTTTTCGCACTTGTGTTAGTGTTGAAAAACCACTTTTCGCACTTGTGTTGGTGCAGGAAACCACTTTTGGACTTGTATTAGTGTGGAAAAACCACTTTTCGCACTTGTGTTAGTGTTGAAAAACCTCTTTTCGCACTTGTGTTAGTGTTGAAAAACCACTTTTCGCGCTTGTGTTAGTGTTGAAAAACCACTTTTCGCACTTGTGTTGGTGCAGGAAACCACTTTTGCACTTGTATTAGTGTGGAAAAAACACTTTTTGCACTTGTGATAGTGTTGAAAAACCACTTTTTGCACTTGTGTTGGTGTTGAAAAACCACTTATCGCACTTGTGTTGTTGCAGGAAACCACTTTTGCACTTGTATTAGTGTGGAAAAAACACTTTTTGCACTTGTGATAGTGTTGAAAAACCACTTTTTGCACTTGTGTTAGTGTTGAAAAACCACTTTTCGTACTTGTGTTGGTGCAGGAAACCACTTTTGCACTTGTATTAGTGTGGAAAAACCACTTTTTGCACTTGTGTTAGTGTTGAAAAACCACTTTTCGCACTTGTGTTAGTGTTGAAAAACCACTTTTCGCACTTGTGTTAGTGTTGAAAAACCACTTTTGCACTTGTATTAGTGTGGAAAAAACACTTTTTGCACTTGTGATAGTGTTGAAAAACCACTTTTCGCACTGGTGTTAGTGTTGAAAAACCACTTTTCGCACTTGTGTTGGTGCAGGAAACCACTTTTGCGCTTGAATTAGTGTGGAAAAACCACTTTTCGCACTTGTGTTAGTGTTGAAAAACCACTTTTCGAACTTGTGTTAGTGTTGAAAAACCACTTTTCGCACTTGTGTTAGTGTTGAAAAACCACTTTTCGCACTTGTGTTGGTGCAGGAAACCACTTTTGCACTTGTATTAGTGTGGAAAAAACACTTTTCGCACTTGTGTTCGTGTTGAAAAACCACTTTTCGCACTTGTGTTAGTGTTGAAAAACCACTTTTTGCACTTGTGTTAGTGTTGAAAAAGCACTTTTCGCACTTGTGTTACTGTTGAAAAACCACTTTTCGCACTTGTGTTGATGCAGGAAACCACTTTTGAACTTGTATTAGTGTGGAAAAAACACTTTTCGCACTTGTGTTAGTGTTGAAAAACCACTTTTCGCACTTGTGTTAGTGTTGAAAAACCACTTTTCGCACTTGTGTTGGTGCAGGAAACCACTTTTGCACTTGTATTAGTGTGGAAAAACCACTTTTCGCACTTGTGTTAGTGTTGAAAAACCACTTTTCGCACTTGTGTTAGTGTTGAAAAACCACTTTTCGCACTTGTGTTGGTGCAGGAAACCACTTTTGCACTTGTATTAGTGTGGAAAAACACTTTTTGCACTTGTGATATTGTTGAAAAACCACTTTTCACACTTGTGTTAGTGTTGAAAAACCACTTTTCGCACTTGTGTTGGTGCAGGAAACCACTTTTGCACTTGTATTAGTGTGGAAAAAACACTTTTTGCACTTGTGATAGTGTTGAAAAACCACTTTTTGCACTTGTGTTGGTGTTGAAAAACCACTTTTCGCACTTGTGTTGTTGCAGGAAACCACTTTTGCACTTGTATTAGTGTGGAAAAAACACTTTTTGCACTTGTGATAGTGTTGAAAAACCACTTTTTGCACTTGTTTTAGTGTTGAAAAACCACTTTTCGTACTTGTGTTGGTGCAGGAAACCACTTTTGCACTTGTATTAGTGTGGAAAAACCACTTTTTGCACTTGTGTTAGTGTTGAAAAACCACTTTTCGCACTTGTGTTAGTGTTGAAAAACCACTTTTCGCACTTGTATTAGTGTTGAAAAAACACTTTTTGCACTTGTGATAGTGTTGAAAAACTACTTTTCGCACTTGTGTTAGTGTTGAAAAACCACTTTTCGCACTTGTGTTGGTGCAGGAAACCACTTTTGCACTTGTATTAGTGTGGAAAAAACACTTTTTGCACTTGTGATAGTGTTGAAAAACCTCTTTTCGCACTTGTGTTAGTGTTGAAAAACCACTTTTCGCACTTGTGTTGGTGCAGGAAACCACTTTTGCACTTGTATTAGTGTGGAAAAAACACTTTTTGCACTTGTGATAGTGTTGAAAAACCTCTTTTCGCACTTGTGTTAGTGTTGAAAAACCACTTTTCGCACTTGTGTTGGTGCAGGAAACCACTTTTGGACTTGTATTAGTGTGGAAAAACCACTTTTCGCACTTGTGTTAGTGTTGAAAAACCACTTTTCGCACTTGTGTTAGTGCTGAAAAACCACTTTTCGTACTTGTGTTGGTGCAGGAAACCACTTTTGCTCTTGTATTAGTGTGGAAAAACCACTTTTTGCACTTGTGTTAGTGTTGAAAAACCACTTTTCGCACTTGTGTTAGTGTTGAAAAACCACTTTTCGCACTTGTGTTAGTGTTGAAAAACCACTTTTGCACTTGTATTAGTGTGGAAAAAACACTTTTTGCACTTGTGATAGTGTTGAAAAACCACTTTTCGCACTGGTGTTAGTGTTGAAAAACCACTTTTCGAACTTGTGTTAGTGTTTAAAAACCACTTTTCGCACTTGTGTTAGTGTTGAAAAACCACTTTTCGCACTTGTGTTGGTGCAGGAAACCACTTTTGCACTTGTATTAGTGTGGAAAAAACACTTTTCGCACTTGTGTTAGTGTTGAAAAACCACTTTTCGCACTTGTGTTAGTGTTGAAAAACCACTTTTTGCACTTGTGTTAGTGTTGAAAAAGCACTTTTCGCACTTGTGTTACTGTTGAAAAACCACTTTTCGCACTTGTATTAGTGTGGAAAAAACACTTTTCGCACTTGTGTTAGTGTTGAAAAACCACTTTTCGCACTTGTGTTAGTGTTGAAAAACCACTTTTCGCACTTGTGTTGGTGCAGGAAACCACTTTTGCACTTGTATTAGTGTGGAAAAACCACTTTTCGCACTTGTGTTAGTGTTGAAAAACCACTTTTCGCACTTGTGTTAGTGTTGAAAAACCACTTTTCGCACTTGTGTTGGTGCAGGAAACCACTTTTGCACTTGTATTAGTGTGGAAAAACACTTTTTGCACTTGTGATAGTGTTGAAAAACCACTTTTCACACTTGTGTTAGTGTTGAAAAACCACTTTTCGCACTTGTGTTGGTGCAGGAAACCACTTTTGGACTTGTATTAGTGTGGAAAAACCACTTTTCGCACTTGTGTTAGTGTTGAAAAACCACTTTTCGCACTTGTGTTAGTGTTGAAAAACTACTTTTCGCACTTGTGTTAGTGTTGAAAAACCACTTTTCACACTTGTGTTGGTGCAGGAAACCACTTTTGCACTTGTATTAGTGTGGAAAAAACACTTTTTGCACTTGTGATAGTGTTGAAAAACCACTTTTTGCACTTGTGATAGTGTTGAAAAACCACTTTTTGCACTTGTGTTGGTGTTGAAAAACCACTTTTGCACTTGTATTAGTGTGGAAAAACCACTTTTCGCACTTGTGTTAGTGTTGAAAAACCACTTTTCGCACTTGTGTTATTGTTGAAAAACCACTTTTCGCACTTGTGTTGGTGTAGGAAACCACTTTTGCAATTGTATTAGTGTTGAAAAAACACTTTTTGCACTTGTGATAGTGTTGAAAAACCACTTTTCGCACTTGTGTTAGTGTTGAAAAACCACTTTTCGCACTTGTGTTGGTGCAGGAAACCACTTTTGCACTTGTATTAGTGTGGAAAAAACACTTTTTGCACTTGTGATAGTGTTGAAAAACCACTTTTTGCACTTGTGTTGGTGTTGAAAAACCACTTATCGCACTTGTGTTGTTGCAGGAAACCACTTTTGCACTTGTATTAGTGTGGAAAAAACACTTTTTGCACTTGTGATAGTGTTGAAAAACCACTTTTTGCACTTGTGTTAGTGTTGAAAAACCACTTTTCGTACTTGTGTTGGTGCAGGAAACCACTTTTGCACTTGTATTAGTGTGGAAAAACCACTTTTTGCACTTGTGTTAGTGTTGAAAAACCACTTTTCGCACTTGTGATAGTGTTGAAAAACCACTTTTCGCACTTGTGTTAGTGTTGAAAAACCACTTTTGCACTTGTATTAGTGTGGAAAAAACACTTTTTGCACTTGTGATAGTGTTGAAAAACCACTTTTCGCACTGGTGTTAGTGTTGAAAAACCACTTTTCGCACTTGTGTTGGTGCAGGAAACCACTTTTGCGCTTGAATTAGTGTGGAAAAACCACTTTTCGCACTTGTGTTAGTGTTGAAAAACCACTTTTCGAACTTGTGTTAGTGTTGAAAAACCACTTTTCGCACTTGTGTTAGTGTTGAAAAACCACTTTTCGCACTTGTGTTGGTGCAGGAAACCACTTTTGCACTTGTATTAGTGTGGAAAAAACACTTTTCGCACTTGCGTTCGTGTTGAAAAACCACTTTTCGCACTTGTGTTAGTGTTGAAAAACCACTTTTTGCACTTGTGTTAGTGTTGAAAAAGCACTTTTCGCACTTGTGTTACTGTTGAAAAACCACTTTTCGCACTTGTGTTGATGCAGGAAACCACTTTTGAACTTGTATTAGTGTGGAAAAAACACTTTTCGCACTTGTGTTAGTGTTGAAAAACCACTTTTCGCACTTGTGTTAGTGTTGAAAAACCACTTTTCGCACTTGTGTTGGTGCAGGAAACCACTTTTGCACTTGTATTAGTGTGGAAAAACCACTTTTCGCACTTGTGTTAGTGTTGAAAAACCACTTTTCGCACTTGTGTTAGTGTTGAAAAACCACTTTTCGCACTTGTGTTGGTGCAGGAAACCACTTTTGCACTTGTATTAGTGTGGAAAAACACTTTTTGCACTTGTGATAGTGTTGAAAAACCACTTTTCACACTTGTGTTAGTGTTGAAAAACCACTTTTCGCACTTGTGTTGGTGCAGGAAACCACTTTTGGACTTGTATTAGTGTGGAAAAACCACTTTTCGCACTTGTGTTAGTGTTGAAAAACCACTTTTCGCACTTGTGTTAGTGTTGAAAAACCACTTTTCGCACTTGTGTTAGTGTTGAAAAACCACTTTTCACACTTGTGTTGGTGCAGGAAACCACTTTTGCACTTGTATTAGTGTGGAAAAAACACTTTTTGCACTTGTGATAGTGTTGAAAAACCTCTTTTCGCACTTGTGTTAGTGTTGAAAAACCACTTTTCGCACTTGTGTTGGTGCAGGAAACCACTTTTGGACTTGTATTAGTGTGGAAAAACCACTTTTCGCACTTGTGTTAGTGTTGAAAAACCACTTTTCGCACTTGTGTTAGTGTTGAAAAACCACTTTTCGCACTTGTGTTAGTGTTGAAAAACCACTTTTCGCACTTGTGTTGGTGCAGGAAACCACTTTTGCACTTGTATTAGTGTGGAAAAAACACTTTTTGCACTTGTGATAGTGTTGAAAAACCACTTTTTGCACTTGTGATAGTGTTGAAAAACCACTTTTTGCACTTGTGTTGGTGTTGAAAAACCACTTTTGCACTTGTATTAGTGTGGAAAAACCACTTTTCGCACTTGTGTTAGTGTTGAAAAACCACTTTTCGCACTTGTGTTATTGTTGAAAAACCACTTTTCGCACTTGTGTTATTGTTGAAAAACCACTTTTCGCACTTGTGTTGGTGTAGGAAACCACTTTTGCAATTGTATTAGTGTTGAAAAAACACTTTTTGCACTTGTGATAGTGTTGAAAAACCACTTTTCGCACTTGTGTTAGTGTTGAAAAACCACTTTTCGCACTTGTGTTGGTGCAGGAAACCACTTTTGGACTTGTATTAGTGTGGAAAAACCACTTTTCGCACTTGTGTTAGTGTTGAAAAACCTCTTTTCGCACTTGTGTTAGTGTTGAAAAACCACTTTTCGCGCTTGTGTTAGTGTTGAAAAACCACTTTTCGCACTTGTGTTGGTGCAGGAAACCACTTTTGCACTTGTATTAGTGTGGAAAAAACACTTTTTGCACTTGTGATAGTGTTGAAAAACCACTTTTTGCACTTGTGTTGGTGTTGAAAAACCACTTATCGCACTTGTGTTGTTGCAGGAAACCACTTTTGCACTTGTATTAGTGTGGAAAAAACACTTTTTGCACTTGTGATAGTGTTGAAAAACCACTTTTTGCACTTGTGTTAGTGTTGAAAAACCACTTTTCGTACTTGTGTTGGTGCAGGAAACCACTTTTGCACTTGTATTAGTGTGGAAAAACCACTTTTTGCACTTGTGTTAGTGTTGAAAAACCACTTTTCGCACTTGTGTTAGTGTTGAAAAACCACTTTTCGCACTTGTGTTAGTGTTGAAAAACCACTTTTGCACTTGTATTAGTGTGGAAAAAACACTTTTTGCACTTGTGATAGTGTTGAAAAACCACTTTTCGCACTGGTGTTAGTGTTGAAAAACCACTTTTCGCACTTGTGTTGGTGCAGGAAACCACTTTTGCGCTTGAATTAGTGTGGAAAAACCACTTTTCGCACTTGTGTTAGTGTTGAAAAACCACTTTTCGAACTTGTGTTAGTGTTGAAAAACCACTTTTCGCACTTGTGTTAGTGTTGAAAAACCACTTTTCGCACTTGTGTTGGTGCAGGAAACCACTTTTGCACTTGTATTAGTGTGGAAAAAACACTTTTCGCACTTGTGTTCGTGTTGAAAAACCACTTTTCGCACTTGTGTTAGTGTTGAAAAACCACTTTTTGCACTTGTGTTAGTGTTGAAAAAGCACTTTTCGCACTTGTGTTACTGTTGAAAAACCACTTTTCGCACTTGTGTTGATGCAGGAAACCACTTTTGAACTTGTATTAGTGTGGAAAAAACACTTTTCGCACTTGTGTTAGTGTTGAAAAACCACTTTTCGCACTTGTGTTAGTGTTGAAAAACCACTTTTCGCACTTGTGTTGGTGCAGGAAACCACTTTTGCACTTGTATTAGTGTGGAAAAACCACTTTTCGCACTTGTGTTAGTGTTGAAAAACCACTTTTCGCACTTGTGTTAGTGTTGAAAAACCACTTTTCGCACTTGTGTTGGTGCAGGAAACCACTTTTGCACTTGTATTAGTGTGGAAAAACACTTTTTGCACTTGTGATATTGTTGAAAAACCACTTTTCACACTTGTGTTAGTGTTGAAAAACCACTTTTCGCACTTGTGTTGGTGCAGGAAACCACTTTTGCACTTGTATTAGTGTGGAAAAAACACTTTTTGCACTTGTGATAGTGTTGAAAAACCACTTTTTGCACTTGTGTTGGTGTTGAAAAACCACTTTTCGCACTTGTGTTGTTGCAGGAAACCACTTTTGCACTTGTATTAGTGTGGAAAAAACACTTTTTGCACTTGTGATAGTGTTGAAAAACCACTTTTTGCACTTGTTTTAGTGTTGAAAAACCACTTTTCGTACTTGTGTTGGTGCAGGAAACCACTTTTGCACTTGTATTAGTGTGGAAAAACCACTTTTTGCACTTGTGTTAGTGTTGAAAAACCACTTTTCGCACTTGTGTTAGTGTTGAAAAACCACTTTTCGCACTTGTATTAGTGTTGAAAAAACACTTTTTGCACTTGTGATAGTGTTGAAAAACTACTTTTCGCACTTGTGTTAGTGTTGAAAAACCACTTTTCGCACTTGTGTTGGTGCAGGAAACCACTTTTGCACTTGTATTAGTGTGGAAAAAACACTTTTTGCACTTGTGATAGTGTTGAAAAACCTCTTTTCGCACTTGTGTTAGTGTTGAAAAACCACTTTTCGCACTTGTGTTGGTGCAGGAAACCACTTTTGCACTTGTATTAGTGTGGAAAAAACACTTTTTGCACTTGTGATAGTGTTGAAAAACCTCTTTTCGCACTTGTGTTAGTGTTGAAAAACCACTTTTCGCACTTGTGTTGGTGCAGGAAACCACTTTTGGACTTGTATTAGTGTGGAAAAACCACTTTTCGCACTTGTGTTAGTGTTGAAAAACCACTTTTCGCACTTGTGTTAGTGCTGAAAAACCACTTTTCGTACTTGTGTTGGTGCAGGAAACCACTTTTGCTCTTGTATTAGTGTGGAAAAACCACTTTTTGCACTTGTGTTAGTGTTGAAAAACCACTTTTCGCACTTGTGTTAGTGTTGAAAAACCACTTTTCGCACTTGTGTTAGTGTTGAAAAACCACTTTTGCACTTGTATTAGTGTGGAAAAAACACTTTTTGCACTTGTGATAGTGTTGAAAAACCACTTTTCGCACTGGTGTTAGTGTTGAAAAACCACTTTTCGAACTTGTGTTAGTGTTTAAAAACCACTTTTCGCACTTGTGTTAGTGTTGAAAAACCACTTTTCGCACTTGTGTTGGTGCAGGAAACCACTTTTGCACTTGTATTAGTGTGGAAAAAACACTTTTCGCACTTGTGTTAGTGTTGAAAAACCACTTTTCGCACTTGTGTTAGTGTTGAAAAACCACTTTTTGCACTTGTGTTAGTGTTGAAAAAGCACTTTTCGCACTTGTGTTACTGTTGAAAAACCACTTTTCGCACTTGTATTAGTGTGGAAAAAACACTTTTCGCACTTGTGTTAGTGTTGAAAAACCACTTTTCGCACTTGTGTTAGTGTTGAAAAACCACTTTTCGCACTTGTGTTGGTGCAGGAAACCACTTTTGCACTTGTATTAGTGTGGAAAAACCACTTTTCGCACTTGTGTTAGTGTTGAAAAACCACTTTTCGCACTTGTGTTAGTGTTGAAAAACCACTTTTCGCACTTGTGTTGGTGCAGGAAACCACTTTTGCACTTGTATTAGTGTGGAAAAACACTTTTTGCACTTGTGATAGTGTTGAAAAACCACTTTTCACACTTGTGTTAGTGTTGAAAAACCACTTTTCGCACTTGTGTTGGTGCAGGAAACCACTTTTGGACTTGTATTAGTGTGGAAAAACCACTTTTCGCACTTGTGTTAGTGTTGAAAAACCACTTTTCGCACTTGTGTTAGTGTTGAAAAACTACTTTTCGCACTTGTGTTAGTGTTGAAAAACCACTTTTCACACTTGTGTTGGTGCAGGAAACCACTTTTGCACTTGTATTAGTGTGGAAAAAACACTTTTTGCACTTGTGATAGTGTTGAAAAACCACTTTTTGCACTTGTGATAGTGTTGAAAAACCACTTTTTGCACTTGTGTTGGTGTTGAAAAACCACTTTTGCACTTGTATTAGTGTGGAAAAACCACTTTTCACACTTGTGTTAGTGTTGAAAAACCACTTTTCGCACTTGTGTTATTGTTGAAAAACCACTTTTCGCACTTGTGTTGGTGTAGGAAACCACTTTTGCAATTGTATTAGTGTTGAAAAAACACTTTTTGCACTTGTGATAGTGTTGAAAAACCACTTTTCGCACTTGTGTTAGTGTTGAAAAACCACTTTTCGCACTTGTGTTGGTGCAGGAAACCACTTTTGCACTTGTATTAGTGTGGAAAAAACACTTTTTGCACTTGTGATAGTGTTGAAAAACCTCTTTTCGCACTTGTGTTGGTGCAGGAAACCACTTTTGCACTTGTATTAGTGTGGAAAAAACACTTTTTGCACTTGTGATAGTGTTGAAAAACCTCTTTTCGCACTTGTGTTAGTGTTGAAAAACCACTTTTCGCACTTGTGTTGGTGCAGGAAACCACTTTTGGACTTGTATTAGTGTGGAAAAACCACTTTTCGCACTTGTGTTAGTGTTGAAAAACCACTTTTCGCACTTGTGTTAGTGTTGAAAAACCACTTTTCGCACTTGTGTTAGTGTTGAAAAACCACTTTTCGCACTTGTGTTGGTGCAGGAAACCACTTTTGCACTTGTATTAGTGTGGAAAAAACACTTTTTGCAATTGTGATAGTGTTGAAAAACCACTTTTTGCACTTGTGTTGGTGTTGAAAAACCACTTTTCGCACTTGTGTTGTTGCAGGAAACCACTTTTGCACTTGTATTAGTGTGGAAAAACCACTTTTGCACTTGTATTAGTGTGGAAAAACACTTTTTGCACTTGTGATAGTGTTGAAAAACCACTTTTCGCACTTGTGTTGGTGCAGGAAACCACTTTTGCACTTGTATTAGTGTGGAAAAAAACACTTTTTGCACTTGTGATAGTGTTGAAAAACCTCTTTTCGCACTTGTGTTAGTGTTGAAAAACCACTTTTCGCACTTGTGTTGGTGCAGGAAACCACTTTTGGACTTGTATTAGTGTGGAAAAACCACTTTTCGCACTTGTGTTAGTGTTGAAAAACCACTTTTCGCACTTGTGTTAGTGTTGAAAAACCACTTTTCGCACTTGTGTTAGTGTTGAAAAACCACTTTTCGCACTTGTGTTGGTGCAGGAAACCACTTTTGCACTTGTATTAGTGTGGAAAAAACACTTTTTGCAATTGTGATAGTGTTGAAAAACCACTTTTTGCACTTGTGTTGGTGTTGAAAAACCACTTTTCGCACTTGTGTTGTTGCAGGAAACCACTTTTGCACTTGTATTAGTGTGGAAAAAACCACTTTTCGCACTTGTGTTAGTGTTGAAAAACCACTTTTCGCACTGTGTTATTGTTGAAAAACCACTTTTCGCACTTGTGTTGGTGCAGGAAACCACTTTTGCACTTGTATTAGTGTTGAAAAAACACTTTTTGCACTTGTGATAGTGTTGAAAAACCACTTTTCGCACTTGTGTTAGTGTTGAAAAACCATTTTCGCACTTGTGTTAGTGTTGAAAAACCACTTTTCGCACTTGTGTTGGTGCAGGAAACCACTTTTGCACTTGTATTAGTGTGGAAAAAACACTTTTTGCACTTGTGATAGTGTTGAAAAACCTCTTTTCGCACTTGTGTTAGTGTTGAAAAACCACTTTTCGCACTTGTGTTGGTGCAGGAAACCACTTTTGCACTTGTATTAGTGTGGAAAAACCACTTTTCGCACTTGTGTTAGTGTTGAAAAACCACTTTTCGCACTTGTGTGGGTGCAGGAAACCACTTTTGCACTTGTATTAGTGTGGAAAAAACACTTTTTGCACTTGTGATAGTGATGAAAAACCACTTTTTGCACTTGTGTTGGTGTTGAAAAACCACTTTTCGCACTTGTGTTGGTGCAGGAAACCACTTTTGCACTTGTATTAGTGTGGAAAAACCACTTTTCGCACTTGTGTTAGTGTTGAAAAACCACTTTTCGCACTTGTGTTAGTGTTGAAAAACCACTTTTCGCACTTGTGTTAGTGTTGAAAAACCACTTTCCGCGCTTGTGTTAGTGTTGAAAAACCACTTTTCGCACTTGTGTTGGTGCAGGAAACCACTTTTGCACTTGTATTAGTGTGGAAAAAACACTTTTTGCAATTGTGATAGTGTTGAAAAACCACTTTTTGCACTTGTGTTGGTGTTGAAAAACCACTTTTCGCACTTGTGTTGTTGCAGGAAACCACTTTTGCACTTGTATTAGTGTGGAAAAACCACTTTTTGCACTTGTGATAGTGTTGAAAAACCACTTTTCGCACTGGTGTTAGTGTTGAAAAACCACTTTTCGCACTTGTGTTGGTGCAGGAAACCACTTTTGCGCTTGAATTAGTATGGAAAAACCACTTTTCGCACTTGTGTTAGTGTTGAAAAACCACTTTTCGAACTTGTGTTAGTGTTTAAAAACCACTTTTCGCACTTGTGTTAGTGTTGAAAAACCACTTTTCGCACTTGTGTTGGTGCAGGAAACCACTTTTGCACTTGTATTAGTGTGGAAAAAAACACTTTTCGCACTTGTGTTAGTGTTGAAAAACCACTTTTCGCACTTGTGTTAGTGTTGAAAAACCACTTTTTGCACTTGTGTTAGTGTTGAAAAAGCACTTTTCGCACTTGTGTTACTGTTGAAAAACCACTTTTCGCACTTGTATTAGTGTGGAAAAAACACTTTTCGCACTTGTGTTAGTGTTGAAAAACCACTTTTCGCACTTGTGTTAGTGTTGAAAAACCACTTTTCGCACTTGTGTTGGTGCAGGAAACCACTTTTGCACTTGTATTAGTGTGGAAAAACCACTTTTCGCACTTGTGTTAGTGTTGAAAAACCACTTTTCGCACTTGTGTTAGTGTTGAAAAACCACTTTTCGCACTTGTGTTGGTGCAGGAAACCACTTTTGCACTTGTATTAGTGTGGAAAAACACTTTTTGCACTTGTGATAGTGTTGAAAAACCACTTTTCACACTTGTGTTAGTGTTGAAAAACCACTTTTCGCACTTGTGTTGGTGCAGGAAACCACTTTTGGACTTGTATTAGTGTGGAAAAACCACTTTTCGCACTTGTGTTAGTGTTGAAAAACCACTTTTCGCACTTGTGTTAGTGTTGAAAAACCACTTTTCGCACTTGTGTTAGTGTTGAAAAACCACTTTTCACACTTGTGTTGGTGCAGGAAACCACTTTTGCACTTGTATTAGTGTGGAAAAAACACTTTTTGCACTTGTGATAGTGTTGAAAAACCACTTTTTGCACTTGTGATAGTGTTGAAAAACCACTTTTTGCACTTGTGTTGGTGTTGAAAAACCACTTTTGCACTTGTATTAGTGTGGAAAAACCACTTTTCGCACTTGTGTTAGTGTTGAAAAACCACTTTTCGCACTTGTGTTATTGTTGAAAAACCACTTTTCGCACTTGTGTTATTGTTGAAAAACCACTTTTCGCACTTGTGTTGGTGTAGGAAACCACTTTTGCAATTGTATTAGTGTTGAAAAAACACTTTTTGCACTTGTGATAGTGTTGAAAAACCACTTTTCGCACTTGTGTTAGTGTTGAAAAACCACTTTTCGCACTTGTGTTGGTGCAGGAAACCACTTTTGCACTTGTATTAGTGTGGAAAAAACACTTTTTGCACTTGTGATAGTGTTGAAAAACCGCTTTTCGCACTTGTGTTAGTGTTGAAAAACCACTTTTCGCACTTGTGTTGGTGCAGGAAACCACTTTTGCACTTGTATTAGTGTGGAAAAAACACTTTTTGCACTTGTGATAGTGTTGAAAAACCCCTTTTCGCACTTGTGTTAGTGTTGAAAAACCACTTTTCGCACTTGTGTTGGTGCAGGAAACCACTTTTGGACTTGTATTAGTGTGGAAAAACCACTTTTCGCACTTGTGTTAGTGTTGAAAAACCACTTTTCGCACTTGTGTTAGTGTTGAAAAACCACTTTTCGCACTTGTGTTAGTGTTGAAAAACCACTTTTCGCACTTGTGTTGGTGCAGGAAACCACTTTTGCACTTGTATTAGTGTGGAAAAAACACTTTTTGCAATTGTGATAGTGTTGAAAAACCACTTTTTGCACTTGTGTTAGTGTTGAAAAACCACTTTTCGCACTTGTGTTAGTGTTGAAAAACCACTTTTCGCACTTGTGTTGGTGCAGGAAACCACTTTTGCACTTGTATTAGTGTGGAAAAAACACTTTTCGCACTTGTGTTCGTGTTGAAAAACCACTTTTCGCACTTGTGTTAGTGTTGAAAAACCACTTTTTGCACTTGTGTTAGTGTTGAAAAAGCACTTTTCGCACTTGTGTTACTGTTGAAAAACCACTTTTCGCACTTGTGTTGAAGCAGGAAACCACTTTTGAACTTGTATTAGTGTGGAAAAAACACTTTTCGCACTTGTGTTAGTGTTGAAAAACCACTTTTCGCACTTGTGTTAGTGTTGAAAAACCACTTTTCGCACTTGTGTTGGTGCAGGAAACCACTTTTGCACTTGTATTAGTGTGGAAAAACCACTTTTCGCACTTGTGTTAGTGTTGAAAAACCACTTTTCGCACTTGTGTTAGTGTTGAAAAACCACTTTTCGCACTTGTGTTGGTGCAGGAAACCACTTTTGCACTTGTATTAGTGTGGAAAAACACTTTTTGCACTTGTGATAGTGTTGAAAAACCACTTTTCACACTTGTGTTAGTGTTGAAAAACCACTTTTCGCACTTGTGTTGGTGCAGGAAACCACTTTTGGACTTGTATTAGTGTGGAAAAACCACTTTTCGCACTTGTGTTAGTGTTGAAAAACCACTTTTCGCACTTGTGTTAGTGTTGAAAAACCACTTTTCGCACTTGTGTTAGTGTTGAAAAACCACTTTTCACACTTGTGTTGGTGCAGGAAACCACTTTTGCACTTGTATTAGTGTGGAAAAAACACTTTTTGCACTTGTGATAGTGTTGAAAAACCTCTTTTCGCACTTGTGTTAGTGTTGAAAAACCACTTTTCGCACTTGTGTTGGTGCAGGAAACCACTTTTGGACTTGTATTAGTGTGGAAAAACCACTTTTCGCACTTGTGTTAGTGTTGAAAAACCACTTTTCGCACTTGTGTTAGTGTTGAAAAACCACTTTTTGCACTTGTGATAGTGTTGAAAAACCACTTTTTGCACTTGTGTTAGTGTTGAAAAACCACTTTTCGTACTTGTGTTGGTGCAGGAAACCACTTTTGCACTTGTATTAGTGTGGAAAAACCACTTTTTGCACTTGTGTTAGTGTTGAAAAACCACTTTTCGCACTTGTGTTAGTGTTGAAAAACCACTTTTCGCACTTGTGTTAGTGTTGAAAAACCACTTTTGCACTTGTATTAGTGTGGAAAAAACACTTTTTGCACTTGTGATAGTGTTGAAAAACCACTTTTCGCACTGGTGTTAGTGTTGAAAAACCACTTTTCGCACTTGTGTTGGTGCAGGAAACCACTTTTGCGCTTGAATTAGTGTGGAAAAACCACTTTTCGCACTTGTGTTAGTGTTGAAAAACCACTTTTCGAACTTGTGTTAGTGTTGAAAAACCACTTTTCGCACTTGTGTTAGTGTTGAAAAACCACTTTTCGCACTTGTGTTGGTGCAGGAAACCACTTTTGCACTTGTATTAGTGTGGAAAAAACACTTTTCGCACTTGTGTTCGTGTTGAAAAACCACTTTTCGCACTTGTGTTAGTGTTGAAAAACCACTTTTTGCACTTGTGTTAGTGTTGAAAAAGCACTTTTCGCACTTGTGTTACTGTTGAAAAACCACTTTTCGCACTTGTGTTGATGCAGGAAACCACTTTTGAACTTGTATTAGTGTGGAAAAAACACTTTTCGCACTTGTGTTAGTGTTGAAAAACCACTTTTCGCACTTGTGTTAGTGTTGAAAAACCACTTTTCGCACTTGTGTTGGTGCAGGAAACCACTTTTGCACTTGTATTAGTGTGGAAAAACCACTTTTCGCACATGTGTTAGTGTTGAAAAACCACTTTTCGCACTTGTGTTAGTGTTGAAAAACCACTTTTCGCACTTGTGTTGGTGCAGGAAACCACTTTTGCACTTGTATTAGTGTGGAAAAACACTTTTTGCACTTGTGATATTGTTGAAAAACCACTTTTCACACTTGTGTTAGTGTTGAAAAACCACTTTTCGCACTTGTGTTGGTGCAGGAAACCACTTTTGCACTTGTATTAGTGTGGAAAAAACACTTTTTGCACTTGTGATAGTGTTGAAAAACCACTTTTTGCACTTGTGTTGGTGTTGAAAAACCACTTTTCGCACTTGTGTTGTTGCAGGAAACCACTTTTGCACTTGTATTAGTGTGGAAAAAACACTTTTTGCACTTGTGATAGTGTTGAAAAACCACTTTTTGCACTTGTTTTAGTGTTGAAAAACCACTTTTCGTACTTGTGTTGGTGCAGGAAACCACTTTTGCACTTGTATTAGTGTGGAAAAACCACTTTTTGCACTTGTGTTAGTGTTGAAAAACCACTTTTCGCACTTGTGTTAGTGTTGAAAAACCACTTTTCGCACTTGTATTAGTGTTGAAAAAACACTTTTTGCACTTGTGATAGTGTTGAAAAACTACTTTTCGCACTTGTGTTAGTGTTGAAAAACCACTTTTCGCACTTGTGTTGGTGCAGGAAACCACTTTTGCACTTGTATTAGTGTGGAAAAAACACTTTTTGCACTTGTGATAGTGTTGAAAAACCTCTTTTCGCACTTGTGTTAGTGTTGAAAAACCACTTTTCGCACTTGTGTTGGTGCAGGAAACCACTTTTGCACTTGTATTAGTGTGGAAAAAACACTTTTTGCACTTGTGATAGTGTTGAAAAACCTCTTTTCGCACTTGTGTTAGTGTTGAAAAACCACTTTTCGCACTTGTGTTGGTGCAGGAAACCACTTTTGGACTTGTATTAGTGTGGAAAAACCACTTTTCGCACTTGTGTTAGTGTTGAAAAACCACTTTTCGCACTTGTGTTAGTGCTGAAAAACCACTTTTCGTACTTGTGTTGGTGCAGGAAACCACTTTTGCTCTTGTATTAGTGTGGAAAAACCACTTTTTGCACTTGTGTTAGTGTTGAAAAACCACTTTTCGCACTTGTGTTAGTGTTGAAAAACCACTTTTCGCACTTGTGTTAGTGTTGAAAAACCACTTTTGCACTTGTATTAGTGTGGAAAAAACACTTTTTGCACTTGTGATAGTGTTGAAAAACCACTTTTCGCACTGGTGTTAGTGTTGAAAAACCACTTTTCGAACTTGTGTTAGTGTTTAAAAACCACTTTTCGCACTTGTGTTGGTGCAGGAAACCACTTTTGCACTTGTATTAGTGTGGAAAAAACACTTTTCGCACTTGTGTTAGTGTTGAAAAACCACTTTTCGCACTTGTGTTAGTGTTGAAAAACCACTTTTTGCACTTGTGTTAGTGTTGAAAAAGCACTTTTCGCACTTGTGTTACTGTTGAAAAACCACTTTTCGCACTTGTATTAGTGTGGAAAAAACACTTTTCGCACTTGTGTTAGTGTTGAAAAACCACTTTTCGCACTTGTGTTAGTGTTGAAAAACCACTTTTCGCACTTGTGTTGGTGCAGGAAACCACTTTTGCACTTGTATTAGTGTGGAAAAACCACTTTTCGCACTTGTGTTAGTGTTGAAAAACCACTTTTCGCACTTGTGTTAGTGTTGAAAAACCACTTTTCGCACTTGTGTTGGTGCAGGAAACCACTTTTGCACTTGTATTAGTGTGGAAAAACACTTTTTGCACTTGTGATAGTGTTGAAAAACCACTTTTCACACTTGTGTTAGTGTTGAAAAACCACTTTTCGCACTTGTGTTGGTGCAGGAAACCACTTTTGGACTTGTATTAGTGTGGAAAAACCACTTTTCGCACTTGTGTTAGTGTTGAAAAACCACTTTTCGCACTTGTGTTAGTGTTGAAAAACCACTTTTCGCACTTGTGTTAGTGTTGAAAAACCACTTTTCACACTTGTGTTGGTGCAGGAAACCACTTTTGCACTTGTATTAGTGTGGAAAAAACACTTTTTGCACTTGTGATAGTGTTGAAAAACCACTTTTTGCACTTGTGATAGTGTTGAAAAACCACTTTTTGCACTTGTGTTGGTGTTGAAAAACCACTTTTGCACTTGTATTAGTGTGGAAAAACCACTTTTCGCACTTGTGTTAGTGTTGAAAAACCACTTTTCGCACTTGTGTTATTGTTGAAAAACCACTTTTCGCACTTGTGTTGGTGTAGGAAACCACTTTTGCAATTGTATTAGTGTTGAAAAAACACTTTTTGCACTTGTGATAGTGTTGAAAGACCACTTTTCACACTTGTGTTAGTGTTGAAAAACCACTTTTCGCACTTGTGTTGGTGCAGGAAACCACTTTTGCACTTGTATTAGTGTGGAAAAAACACTTTTTGCACTTGTGATAGTGTTGAAAAACCGCTTTTCGCACTTGTGTTAGTGTTGAAAAACCACTTTTCGCACTTGTGTTGGTGCAGGAAACCACTTTTGCACTTGTATTAGTGTGGAAAAAACACTTTTTGCACTTGTGATAGTGTTGAAAAACCTCTTTTCGCACTTGTGTTAGTGTTGAAAAACCACTTTTCGCACTTGTGTTGGTGCAGGAAACCACTTTTGGACTTGTATTAGTGTGGAAAAACCACTTTTCGCACTTGTGTTAGTGTTGAAAAACCACTTTTCGCACTTGTGTTAGTGTTGAAAAACCACTTTTCGCACTTGTGTTAGTGTTGAAAAACCACTTTTCGCACTTGTGTTGGTGCAGGAAACCACTTTTGCACTTGTATTAGTGTGGAAAAAACACTTTTTGCAATTGTGATAGTGTTGAAAAACCACTTTTTGCACTTGTGTTGGTGTTGAAAAACCACTTTTCGCACTTGTGTTGTTGCAGGAAACCACTTTTGCACTTGTATTAGTGTGGAAAAACCACTTTTCGCACTTGTGTTAGTGTTGAAAAACCACTTTTCGCACTTGTGTTATTGTTGAAAAACCACTTTTCGCACTTGTGTTGGTGCAGGAAACCACTTTTGCACTTGTATTAGTGTTGAAAAAACACTTTTTGCACTTGTGATAGTGTTGAAAAACCACTTTTCGCACTTGTGTTAGTGTTGAAAAACCATTTTCGCACTTGTGTTAGTGTTGAAAAACCACTTTTCGCACTTGTGTTGGTGCAGGAAACCACTTTTGCACTTGTATTAGTGTGGAAAAAACACTTTTTGCACTTGTGATAGTGTTGAAAAACCTCTTTTCGCACTTGTGTTAGTGTTGAAAAACCACTTTTCGCACTTGTGTTGGTGCAGGAAACCACTTTTGCACTTGTATTAGTGTGGAAAAACCACTTTTCGCACTTGTGTTAGTGTTGAAAAACCACTTTTCGCACTTGTGTGGGTGCAGGAAACCACTTTTGCACTTGTATTAGTGTGGAAAAAACACTTTTTGCACTTGTGATAGTGATGAAAAACCACTTTTTGCACTTGTGTTGGTGTTGAAAAACCACTTTTCGCACTTGTGTTGGTGCAGGAAACCACTTTTGCACTTGTATTAGTGTGGAAAAACCACTTTTCGCACTTGTGTTAGTGTTGAAAAACCACTTTTCGCACTTGTGTTAGTGTTGAAAAACCACTTTTCGCACTTGTGTTAGTGTTGAAAAACCACTTTCCGCGCTTGTGTTAGTGTTGAAAAACCACTTTTCGCACTTGTGTTGGTGCAGGAAACCACTTTTGCACTTGTATTAGTGTGGAAAAAACACTTTTTGCAATTGTGATAGTGTTGAAAAACCACTTTTTGCACTTGTGTTGGTGTTGAAAAACCACTTTTCGCACTTGTGTTGTTGCAGGAAACCACTTTTGCACTTGTATTAGTGTGGAAAAACCACTTTTTGCACTTGTGATAGTGTTGAAAAACCACTTTTCGCACTGGTGTTAGTGTTGAAAAACCACTTTTCGCACTTGTGTTGGTGCAGGAAACCACTTTTGCGCTTGAATTAGTATGGAAAAACCACTTTTCGCACTTGTGTTAGTGTTGAAAAACCACTTTTCGAACTTGTGTTAGTGTTTAAAAACCACTTTTCGCACTTGTGTTAGTGTTGAAAAACCACTTTTCGCACTTGTGTTGGTGCAGGAAACCACTTTTGCACTTGTATTAGTGTGGAAAAAACACTTTTCGCACTTGTGTTAGTGTTGAAAAACCACTTTTCGCACTTGTGTTAGTGTTGAAAAACCACTTTTTGCACTTGTGTTAGTGTTGAAAAAGCACTTTTCGCACTTGTGTTACTGTTGAAAAACCACTTTTCGCACTTGTATTAGTGTGGAAAAAACACTTTTCGCACTTGTGTTAGTGTTGAAAAACCACTTTTCGCACTTGTGTTAGTGTTGAAAAACCACTTTTCGCACTTGTGTTGGTGCAGGAAACCACTTTTGCACTTGTATTAGTGTGGAAAAACCACTTTTCGCACTTGTGTTAGTGTTGAAAAACCACTTTTCGCACTTGTGTTAGTGTTGAAAAACCACTTTTCGCACTTGTGTTGGTGCAGGAAACCACTTTTGGACTTGTATTAGTGTGGAAAAACCACTTTTCGCACTTGTGTTAGTGTTGAAAAACCACTTTTCGCACTTGTGTTAGTGTTGAAAAACCACTTTTCGCACTTGTGTTAGTGTTGAAAAACCACTTTTCACACTTGTGTTGGTGCAGGAAACCACTTTTGCACTTGTATTAGTGTGGAAAAAACACTTTTTGCACTTGTGATAGTGTTGAAAAACCACTTTTTGCACTTGTGATAGTGTTGAAAAACCACTTTTTGCACTTGTGTTGGTGTTGAAAAACCACTTTTGCACTTGTATTAGTGTGGAAAAACCACTTTTCGCACTTGTGTTAGTGTTGAAAAACCACTTTTCGCACTTGTGTTATTGTTGAAAAACCACTTTTCGCACTTGTGTTGGTGTAGGAAACCACTTTTGCAATTGTATTAGTGTTGAAAAAACACTTTTTGCACTTGTGATAGTGTTGAAAAACCACTTTTCGCACTTGTGTTAGTGTTGAAAAACCACTTTTCGCACTTGTGTTGGTGCAGGAAACCACTTTTGCACTTGTATTAGTGTGGAAAAAACACTTTTTGCACTTGTGATAGTGTTGAAAAACCGCTTTTCGCACTTGTGTTAGTGTTGAAAAACCACTTTTCGCACTTGTGTTGGTGCAGGAAACCACTTTTGCACTTGTATTAGTGTGGAAAAAACACTTTTTGCACTTGTGATAGTGTTGAAAAACCTCTTTTCGCACTTGTGTTAGTGTTGAAAAACCACTTTTCGCACTTGTGTTGGTGCAGGAAACCACTTTTGGACTTGTATTAGTGTGGAAAAACCACTTTTCGCACTTGTGTTAGTGTTGAAAAACCACTTTTCGCACTTGTGTTAGTGTTGAAAAACCACTTTTCGCACTTGTGTTAGTGTTGAAAAACCACTTTTCGCACTTGTGTTGGTGCAGGAAACCACTTTTGCACTTGTATTAGTGTGGAAAAAACACTTTTTGCAATTGTGATAGTGTTGAAAAACCACTTTTTGCACTTGTGTTGGTGTTGAAAAACCACTTTTCGCACTTGTGTTGTTGCAGGAAACCACTTTTGCACTTGTATTAGTGTGGAAAAACCACTTTCGCACTTGTGTTAGTGTTGAAAAACCACTTTTTGCACTTGTGTTATTGTTGAAAAACCACTTTTCGCACTTGTGTTGGTGCAGGAAACCACTTTTGCACTTGTATTAGTGTTGAAAAAACACTTTTTGCACTTGTGATAGTGTTGAAAAACCACTTTTCGCACTTGTGTTAGTGTTGAAAAACCATTTTCGCACTTGTGTTAGTGTTGAAAAACCACTTTTCGCACTTGTGTTGGTGCAGGAAACCACTTTTGCACTTGTATTAGTGTGGAAAAAACACTTTTTGCACTTGTGATAGTGTTGAAAAACCTCTTTTCGCACTTGTGTTAGTGTTGAAAAACCACTTTTCGCACTTGTGTTGGTGCAGGAAACCACTTTTGCACTTGTATTAGTGTGGAAAAACCACTTTTCGCACTTGTGTTAGTGTTGAAAAACCACTTTTCGCACTTGTGTGGGTGCAGGAAACCACTTTTGCACTTGTATTAGTGTGGAAAAAACACTTTTTGCACTTGTGATAGTGATGAAAAACCACTTTTTGCACTTGTGTTGGTGTTGAAAAACCACTTTTCGCACTTGTGTTGGTGCAGGAAACCACTTTTGCACTTGTATTAGTGTGGAAAAACCACTTTTCGCACTTGTGTTAGTGTTGAAAAACCACTTTTCGCACTTGTGTTAGTGTTGAAAAACCACTTTTCGCACTTGTGTTAGTGTTGAAAAACCACTTTCCGCGCTTGTGTTAGTGTTGAAAAACCACTTTTCGCACTTGTGTTGGTGCAGGAAACCACTTTTGCACTTGTATTAGTGTGGAAAAAACACTTTTTGCAATTGTGATAGTGTTGAAAAACCACTTTTTGCACTTGTGTTGGTGTTGAAAAACCACTTTTCGCACTTGTGTTGTTGCAGGAAACCACTTTTGCACTTGTATTAGTGTGGAAAAACCACTTTTTGCACTTGTGATAGTGTTGAAAAACCACTTTTCGCACTGGTGTTAGTGTTGAAAAACCACTTTTCGCACTTGTGTTGGTGCAGGAAACCACTTTTGCGCTTGAATTAGTATGGAAAAACCACTTTTCGCACTTGTGTTAGTGTTGAAAAACCACTTTTCGCACTTGTGTTAGTGTTGAAAAACCACTTTTCGCACTTGTGTTAGTGTTGAAAAACCACTTTCCGCGCTTGTGTTAGTGTTGAAAAACCACTTTTCGCACTTGTGTTGGTGCAGGAAACCACTTTTGCACTTGTATTAGTGTGGAAAAAACACTTTTTGCAATTGTGATAGTGTTGAAAAACCACTTTTTGCACTTGTGTTGGTGTTGAAAAACCACTTTTCGCACTTGTGTTGTTGCAGGAAACCACTTTTGCACTTGTATTAGTGTGGAAAAACCACTTTTTGCACTTGTGATAGTGTTGAAAAACCACTTTTCGCACTGGTGTTTGTGTTGAAAAACCACTTTTCGCACTTGTGTTGGTGCAGGAAACCACTTTTGCGCTTGAGATTAGTATGGAAAAACCACTTTTCGCACTTGTGTTAGTGTTGAAAAACACTTTCGAACTTGTGTTAGTGTTTAAAACCACTTTTCGCACTTGTGTTAGTGTTGAAAAACCACTTTTCGCACTTGTGTTGGTGCAGGAAACCACTTTTGCACTTGTATTAGTGTGGAAAAACACTTTTCGCACTTGTGTTAGTGTTGAAAAACACTTTTCGCACTTGTGTTAGTGTTGAAAAACCACTTTTTTGCACTTGTGTTAGTGTTGAAAAAGCACTTTTCGCACTTGTGTTACTGTTGAAACCCACTTTTCGCACTTGTATTAGTGTGGAAAAAAACACTTTCGCACTTGTGTTAGTGTTGAAAAACCACTTTTCGCACTTGTGTTAGTGTTGAAAAACCACTTTTCGCACTTGTGTTTGGTGCAGGAAACCACTTTTGCACTTGTATTAGTGTGGAAAAACCACTTTTCGCACTTGTGTTAGTGTTGAAAAACCACTTTTTCGCACTTGTGTTAGTGTTGAAAAACCACTTTTCGCACTTGTGTTGGTGCAGGAAACCACTTTTGCACTTGTATTAGTGTGGAAAACACTTTTTTGCACTTGTGATAGTGTGAAAAACCACTTTCACACTTGTGTTAGTGTTGAAAAACCACTTTTCGCACTTGTGTTGGTGCAGGAAACCACTTTTGGACTTGTATTAGTGTGGAAAAACCACTTTTCGCACTTGTGTTAGTGTTGAAAAACCACTTTTCGCACTTGTGTTAGTGTTGAAAAACCACTTTTCGCACTTGTGTTAGTGTTGAAAAACCACTTTTCACACTTGTGTTGGTGCAGGAAACCACTTTTGCACTTGTATTAGTGTGGAAAAAACACTTTTTTGCACTTGTGGATGAGTGTTGAAAAACCACTTTTGCACTTGTGATAGTGTGAAAAACCACTTTTTGCACTTGTGTTGGTGTTGAAAAACCAATTTTGCACTTGTATTAGTGTGGAAAAACCACTTTTCGCACTTGGTGTTAGTGTTGAAAAACCACTTTTCGCACTTGTGTTATTGTTGAAAAACCACTTTTCGCACTTGTGTTATTGTTGAAAAACCACTTTTCGCACTTGTGTTGGTGTAGGAAACCACTTTTGCAATTGTATTAGTGTTGAAAAAACACTTTTTGCACTTGTGATAGTGTTGAAAAACCACTTTTCGCACTTGTGTTAGTGTTGAAAAACACTTTTCGCACTTGTGTTGGTGCAGGAAAACACTTTGCACTTGTATTAGTGTGGAAAAAACACTTTTTGCACTTGTGATAGTGTTGAAAAAACCGCTTTCGCACTTGTGTTAGTGTTGAAAAACCACTTTTCGCACTTGTGTTGGTGCAGGAAACCACTTTTGCACTTGTATTAGTGTGGAAAAAACACTTTTTGCACTTGTGATAGTGTTGAAAAACCTCTTTTCGCACTTGTGTTAGTGTTGAAAAACCACTTTTCGCACTTGTGTTGGTGCAGGAAACCACTTTTGTACTTGTATTAGTGTGGAAAAACCACTTTTCGCACTTGTGTTAGTGTTGAAAAACCACTTTTCGCACTTGTGTTAGTGTTGAAAAACCACTTTTCGCACTTGTGTTAGTGTTGAAAAACCACTTTTCGCACTTGTGTTGGTGCAGGAAACCACTTTTGCACTTGTATTAGTGTGGAAAAAACACTTTTTGCAATTGTGATAGTGTTGAAAAACCACTTTTTGCACTTGTGTTAGTGTTGAAAAACCACTTTTCGCACTTGTGTTAGTGTTGAAAAACCACTTTTCGCACTTGTGTTGGTGCAGGAAACCACTTTTGCACTTGTATTAGTGTGGAAAAAACACTTTTCGCACTTGTGTTCGTGTTGAAAAACCACTTTTCGCACTTGTGTTAGTGTTGAAAAACCACTTTTTGCACTTGTGTTAGTGTTGAAAAAGCACTTTTCGCACTTGTGTTACTGTTGAAAAACCACTTTTCGCACTTGTGTTGATGCAGGAAACCACTTTTGAACTTGTATTAGTGTGGAAAAAACACTTTTCGCACTTGTGTTAGTGTTGAAAAACCACTTTTCGCACTTGTGTTAGTGTTGAAAAACCACTTTTCGCACTTGTGTTGGTGCAGGAAACCACTTTTGCACTTGTATTAGTGTGGAAAAACACTTTTCGCACTTGTGTTAGTGTTGAAAAACCACTTTTCGCACTTGTGTTAGTGTTGAAAAACCACTTTTCGCACTTGTGTTGGTGCAGGAAACCACTTTTGCACTTGTATTAGTGTGGAAAAACACTTTTTGCACTTGTGATAGTGTTGAAAAACCACTTTTCACACTTGTGTTAGTGTTGAAAAACCACTTTTCGCACTTGTGTTGGTGCAGGAAACCACTTTTGGACTTGTATTAGTGTGGAAAAACCACTTTTCGCACTTGTGTTAGTGTTGAAAAACCACTTTTCGCACTTGTGTTAGTGTTGAAAAACCACTTTTCGCACTTGTGTTAGTGTTGAAAAACCACTTTTCACACTTGTGTTGGTGCAGGAAACCACTTTTGCACTTGTATTAGTGTGGAAAAAACACTTTTTGCACTTGTGATAGTGTTGAAAAACCTCTTTTCGCACTTGTGTTAGTGTTGAAAAACCACTTTTCGCACTTGTGTTGGTGCAGGAAACCACTTTTGGACTTGTATTAGTGTGGAAAAACCACTTTTCGCACTTGTGTTAGTGTTGAAAAACCACTTTTCGCACTTGTGTTAGTGTTGAAAAACCACTTTTTGCACTTGTGATAGTGTTGAAAAACCACTTTTTGCACTTGTGTTAGTGTTGAAAAACCACTTTTCGTACTTGTGTTGGTGCAGGAAACCACTTTTGCACTTGTATTAGTGTGGGAAAACCACTTTTGCACTTGTGTTAGTGTTGAAAAACCACTTTTCGCACTTGTGTTAGTGTTGAAAAACCACTTTTCGCACTTGTGTTAGTGTTGAAAAACCACTTTTGCACTTGTATTAGTGTGGAAAAAACACTTTTTGCACTTGTGATAGTGTTGATAAACCACTTTTCGCACTGGTGTTAGTGTTGAAAAACCACTTTTCGCACTTGTGTTGGTGCAGGAAACCACTTTTGCGCTTGAATTAGTGTGGAAAAACCACTTTTCGCACTTGTGTTAGTGTTGAAAAACCACTTTTCGAACTTGTGTTAGTGTTGAAAAACCACTTTTCGCACTTGTGTTAGTGTTGAAAAACCACTTTTCGCACTTGTGTTGGTGCAGGAAACCACTTTTGCACTTGTATTAGTGTGGAAAAAAACACTTTTCGCACTTGTGTTCGTGTTGAAAAACCACTTTTCGCACTTGTGTTAGTGTTGAAAAACCACTTTTTGCACTTGTGTTAGTGTTGAAAAAGCACTTTTCGCACTTGTGTTACTGTTGAAAAACCACTTTTCGCACTTGTGTTGATGCAGGAAACCACTTTTGACTTGTATTAGTGTGGAAAAACACTTTCGCACTTGTGTTAGTGTTGAAAAACCACTTTTCGCACTTGTGTTAGTGTTGAAAAACCACTTTTCGCACTTGTGTTGGTGCAGGAAACCACTTTTGCACTTGTATTAGTGTGGAAAAACCACTTTTCGCACTTGTGTTAGTGTTGAAAAACCACTTTTCGCACTTGTGTTAGTGCTGAAAAACCACTTTTCGTACTTGTGTTGGTGCAGGAAACCACTTTTGCTCTTGTATTAGTGTGGAAAAACCACTTTTTGCACTTGTGTTAGTGTTGAAAAACCACTTTTCGCACTTGTGTTAGTGTTGAAAAACCACTTTTCGCACTTGTGTTAGTGTTGAAAAACCACTTTTGCACTTGTATTAGTGTGGAAAAAACACTTTTTGCACTTGTGATAGTGTTGAAAAACCACTTTTCGCACTGGTGTTAGTGTTGAAAAACCACTTTTCGAACTTGTGTTAGTGTTTAAAAACCACTTTTCGCACTTGTGTTAGTGTTGAAAAACCACTTTTCGCACTTGTGTTGGTGCAGGAAACCACTTTTGCACTTGTATTAGTGTGGAAAAAACACTTTTCGCACTTGTGTTAGTGTTGAAAAACCACTTTTCGCACTTGTGTTAGTGTTGAAAAACCACTTTTTGCACTTGTGTTAGTGTTGAAAAAGCACTTTTCGCACTTGTGTTACTGTTGAAAAATCACTTTTCGCACTTGTATTAGTGTGGAAAAAACACTTTTCGCACTTGTGTTAGTGTTGAAAAACCACTTTTCGCACTTGTGTTAGTGTTGAAAAACCACTTTTCGCACTTGTGTTGGTGCAGGAAACCACTTTTGCACTTGTATTAGTGTGGAAAAACCACTTTTCGCACTTGTGTTAGTGTTGAAAAACCACTTTTCGCACTTGTGTTAGTGTTGAAAAACCACTTTTCGCACTTGTGTTGGTGCAGGAAACCACTTTTGCACTTGTATTAGTGTGGAAAAACACTTTTTGCACTTGTGATAGTGTTGAAAAACCACTTTTCACACTTGTGTTAGTGTTGAAAAACCACTTTTCGCACTTGTGTTGGTGCAGGAAACCACTTTTGGACTTGTATTAGTGTGGAAAAACCACTTTTCGCACTTGTGTTAGTGTTGAAAAACCACTTTTCGCACTTGTGTTAGTGTTGAAAAACCACTTTTCGCACTTGTGTTAGTGTTGAAAAACCACTTTTCACACTTGTGTTGGTGCAGGAAACCACTTTTGCACTTGTATTAGTGTGGAAAAAATACTTTTTGCACTTGTGATAGTGTTGAAAAACCACTTTTTGCACTTGTGATAGTGTTGAAAAACCACTTTTTGCACTTGTGTTGGTGTTGAAAAACCACTTTTGCACTTGTATTAGTGTGGAAAAACCACTTTTCGCACTTGTGTTAGTGTTGAAAAACCACTTTTCGCACTTGTGTTATTGTTGAAAAACCACTTTTCGCACTTGTGTTGGTGTAGGAAACCACTTTTGCAATTGTATTAGTGTTGAAAAAACACTTTTTGCACTTGTGATAGTGTTGAAAAACCACTTTTCGCACTTGTGTTAGTGTTGAAAAACCACTTTTCGCACTTGTGTTGGTGCAGGAAACCACTTTTGCACTTGTATTAGTGTGGAAAAAACACTTTTTGCACTTGTGATAGTGTTGAAAAACCGCTTTTCGCACTTGTGTTAGTGTTGAAAAACCACTTTTCGCACTTGTGTTGGTGCAGGAAACCACTTTTGCACTTGTATTAGTGTGGAAAAAACACTTTTTGCACTTGTGATAGTGTTGAAAAACCTCTTTTCGCACTTGTGTTAGTGTTGAAAAACCACTTTTCGCACTTGTGTTGGTGCAGGAAACCACTTTTGGACTTGTATTAGTGTGGAAAAACCACTTTTCGCACTTGTGTTAGTGTTGAAAAACCACTTTTCGCACTTGTGTTAGTGTTGAAAAACCACTTTTCGCACTTGTGTTAGTGTTGAAAAACCACTTTTCGCACTTGTGTTGGTGCAGGAAACCACTTTTGCACTTGTATTAGTGTGGAAAAAACACTTTTTGCAATTGTGATAGTGTTGAAAAACCACTTTTTGCACTTGTGTTGGTGTTGAAAAACCACTTTTCGCACTTGTGTTGTTGCAGGAAACCACTTTTGCACTTGTATTAGTGTGGAAAAACCACTTTTCGCACTTGTGTTAGTGTTGAAAAACCACTTTTCGCACTTGTGTTATTGTTGAAAAACCACTTTTCGCACTTGTGTTGGTGCAGGAAACCACTTTTGCACTTGTATTAGTGTTGAAAAAACACTTTTTGCACTTGTGATAGTGTTGAAAAACCACTTTTCGCACTTGTGTTAGTGTTGAAAAACCATTTTCGCACTTGTGTTAGTGTTGAAAAACCACTTTTCGCACTTGTGTTGGTGCAGGAAACCACTTTTGCACTTGTATTAGTGTGGAAAAAACACTTTTTGCACTTGTGATAGTGTTGGAAAAACCTCTTTTCGCACTTGTGTTAGTGTTGAAAAACCACTTTTCGCACTTGTGTTGGTGCAGGAAACCACTTTTGCACTTGTATTAGTGTGGAAAAACCACTTTTCGCACTTGTGTTAGTGTTGAAAAACCACTTTTCGCACTTGTGTGGGTGCAGGAAACCACTTTTGCACTTGTATTAGTGTGGAAAAAACACTTTTTGCACTTGTGATAGTGATGAAAAACCACTTTTTGCACTTGTGTTGGTGTTGAAAAACCACTTTTCGCACTTGTGTTGGTGCAGGAAACCACTTTTGCACTTGTATTAGTGTGGAAAAAACCACTTTTCGCACTTGTGTTAGTGTTGAAAAACCACTTTTCGCACTTGTGTTAGTGTTGAAAAACCACTTTTCGCACTTGTGTTAGTGTTGAAAAACCACTTTCCGCGCTTGTGTTAGTGTTGAAAAACCACTTTCGCACTTGTGTTGGTGCAGGAAACACTTTTGCACTTGTATTTAGTGTGGAAAAAACACTTTTTGCAATTGTGATAGTGTTGAAAAACCACTTTTTGCACTTGTGTTGGTGTTGAAAAACCACTTTTCGCACTTGTGTTGTTGCAGGAAACCACTTTTGCACTTGTATTAGTGTGGAAAAACCACTTTTGCACTTGTGATAGTGTTGAAAAACCACTTTTCGCACTGGTGTTAGTGTTGAAAAACCACTTTTCGCACTTGTGTTGGTGCAGGAAACCACTTTTGCGCTTGAATTAGTATGGAAAAACCACTTTTCGCACTTGTGTTAGTGTTTGAAAAACCACTTTCGAACTTGTGTTAGTGTTTAAAAACCACTTTTCGCACTTGTGTTAGTGTTGAAAAACCACTTTTCGCACTTGTGTTGGTGCAGGAAACCACTTTTGCACTTGTATTAGTGTGGAAAAAACACTTTTCGCACTTGTGTTAGTGTTGAAAAACCACTTTTCGCACTTGTGTTAGTGTTGAAAAACCACTTTTTGCACTTGTGTTAGTGTTGAAAAAGCACTTTTCGCACTTGTGTTACTGTTGAAAAACCACTTTTCGCACTTGTATTAGTGTGGAAAAAACACTTTTCGCACTTGTGTTAGTGTTGAAAAACCACTTTTCGCACTTGTGTTAGTGTTGAAAACCACTTTTCGCACTTGTGTTGGTGCAGGAAACCACTTTTGCACTTGTATTAGTGTGGAAAACCACTTTTCGCACTTGTGTTAGTGTTGAAAAACCACTTTTCGCACTTGTGTTAGTGTTGAAAAACCACTTTTCGCACTTGTGTTGGTGCAGGAAACCACTTTTGCACTTGTATTAGTGTGGAAAAACACTTTTTGCACTTGTGATAGTGTTGAAAAACCACTTTTCACACTTGTGTTAGTGTTGAAAAACCACTTTTCGCACTTGTGTTGGTGCAGGAAACCACTTTTGGACTTGTATTAGTGTGGAAAAACCACTTTTCGCACTTGTGTTAGTGTTGAAAAACCACTTTTCGCACTTGTGTTAGTGTTGAAAAACCACTTTTCGCACTTGTGTTAGTGTTGAAAAACCACTTTTCACACTTGTGTTGGTGCAGGAAACCACTTTTGCACTTGTATTAGTGTGGAAAAAACACTTTTTGCACTTGTGATAGTGTTGAAAAACCACTTTTTGCACTTGTGATAGTGTTGAAAAACCACTTTTTGCACTTGTGTTGGTGTTGAAAAACCACTTTTGCACTTGTATTAGTGTGGAAAAACCACTTTTCGCACTTGTTTTCGCACTTGTGTTATTGTTGAAAAACCACTTTTCGCACTTGTGTTATTGTTGAAAAACCACTTTTCGCACTTGTGTTGGTGTAGGAAACCACTTTTGCAATTGTATTAGTGTTGAAAAAACACTTTTTGCACTTGTGATAGTGTTGAAAAACCACTTTTCGCACTTGTGTTAGTGTTGAAAAACCACTTTTCGCACTTGTGTTGGTGCAGGAAACCACTTTTGCACTTGTATTAGTGTGGAAAAAAACACTTTTTGCACTTGTGATAGTGTTGAAAAACCGCTTTTCGCACTTGTGTTAGTGTTGAAAAACCACTTTTCGCACTTGTGTTGGTGCAGGAAACCACTTTTGCACTTGTATTAGTGTGGAAAAAACACTTTTTGCACTTGTGATAGTGTTGAAAAACCTCTTTTCGCACTTGTGTTAGTGTTGAAAAACCACTTTTCGCACTTGTGTTGGTGCAGGAAACCACTTTTGGACTTGTATTAGTGTGGAAAAACCACTTTTCGCACTTGTGTTAGTGTTGAAAAAACCACTTTTCGCACTTGTGTTAGTGTTGAAAAACCACTTTTCGCACTTGTGTTAGTGTTGAAAAACCACTTTTCGCACTTGTGTTGGTGCAGGAAACCACTTTTGCACTTGTATTAGTGTGGAAAAAACACTTTTTGCAATTGTGATAGTGTTGAAAAACCACTTTTTGCACTTGTGTTAGTGTTGAAAAACCACTTTTCGCACTTGTGTTAGTGTTGAAAAACCACTTTTCGCACTTGTGTTGGTGCAGGAAACCACTTTTGCACTTGTATTAGTGTGGAAAAAACACTTTTCGCACTTGTGTTCGTGTTGAAAAACCACTTTTCGCACTTGTGTTAGTGTTGAAAAAACACTTTTTGCACTTGTGTTAGTGTTGAAAAAGCACTTTTCGCACTTGTGTTACTGTTGAAAAACCACTTTTCGCACTTGTGTTGATGCAGGAAACCACTTTTGAACTTGTATTAGTTTGTATGTGGAAAAAACACTTTTCGCACTTGTGTTAGTGTTGAAAAACCACTTTTCGCACTTGTGTTAGTGTTGAAAAACCACTTTTCGCACTTGTGTTGGTGCAGGAAACCACTTTTGCACTTGTATTAGTGTGGAAAAACCACTTTTCGCACTGTGTTAGTGTTGAAAAACCACTTTTCGCACTTGTGTTAGTGTTGAAAAACCACTTTTCGCACTTGTGTTGGTGCAGGAAACCACTTTTGCACTTGTATTAGTGTGGAAAAACACTTTTTGCACTTGTGATAGTGTTGAAAAACCACTTTTCACACTTGTGTTAGTGTTGAAAAACCACTTTTCGCACTTGTGTTGGTGCAGGAAACCACTTTTGGACTTGTATTAGTGTGGAAAAACCACTTTTCGCACTTGTGTTAGTGTTGAAAAACCACTTTTCGCACTTGTGTTAGTGTTGAAAAACCACTTTTCGCACTTGTGTTAGTGTTGAAAAACCACTTTTCACACTTGTGTTGGTGCAGGAAACCACTTTTGCACTTGTATTAGTGTGGAAAAAACACTTTTTGCACTTGTGATAGTGTTGAAAAACCTCTTTTCGCACTTGTGTTAGTGTTGAAAAACCACTTTTCGCACTTGTGTTGGTGCAGGAAACCACTTTTGGACTTGTATTAGTGTGGAAAAACCACTTTTCGCACTTGTGTTAGTGTTGAAAAACCACTTTTCGCACTTGTGTTAGTGTTGAAAAACCACTTTTCGCACTTGTGTTGGTGCAGGAAACCACTTTTGCACTTGTATTAGTGTGGAAAAACACTTTTTGCACTTGTGATAGTGTTGAAAAACCACTTTTCACACTTGTGTTAGTGTTGAAAAACCACTTTTCGCACTTGTGTTGGTGCAGGAAACCACTTTTGGACTTGTATTAGTGTGGAAAAACCACTTTTCGCACTTGTGTTAGTGTTGAAAAACCACTTTTCGCACTTGTGTTAGTGTTGAAAAACCACTTTTCGCACTTGTGTTAGTGTTGAAAAACCACTTTTCACACTTGTGTTGGTGCAGGAAACCACTTTTGCACTTGTATTAGTGTGGAAAAAACACTTTTTGCACTTGTGATAGTGTTGAAAAACCTCTTTTCGCACTTGTGTTAGTGTTGAAAAACCACTTTTCGCACTTGTGTTGGTGCAGGAAACCACTTTTGGACTTGTATTAGTGTGGAAAAACCACTTTTCGCACTTGTGTTAGTGTTGAAAAACCACTTTTCGCACTTGTGTTAGTGTTGAAAAACCACTTTTCGCACTTGTGTTAGTGTTGAAAAACTACTTTTCGCACTTGTGTTGGTGCAGGAAACCACTTTTGCACTTGTATTAGTGTGGAAAAAAACACTTTTTGCACTTGTGATAGTGTTGAAAAACCACTTTTTGCACTTGTGATAGTGTTGAAAAACCACTTTTTGCACTTGTGTTGGTGTTGAAAAACCACTTTTGCACTTGTATTAGTGTGGAAAAACCACTTTTCGCACTTGTGTTAGTGTTGAAAAACCACTTTTCGCACTTGTGTTATTGTTGAAAAACCACTTTTCGCACTTGTGTTATTGTTGAAAAACCACTTTTCGCACTTGTGTTGGTGTAGGAAACCACTTTTGCAATTGTATTAGTGTTGAAAAAACACTTTTTGCACTTGTGATAGTGTTGAAAAACCACTTTTCGCACTTGTGTTAGTGTTGAAAAACCACTTTTCGCACTTGTGTTGGTGCAGGAAACCACTTTTGCACTTGTATTAGTGTGGAAAAAAACACTTTTTGCACTTGTGATAGTGTTGAAAAACCTCTTTTCGCACTTGTGTTAGTGTTGAAAAACCACTTTTCGCACTTGTGTTGGTGCAGGAAACCACTTTTGCACTTGTATTAGTGTGGAAAAAACACTTTTTGCACTTGTGATAGTGTTGAAAAACCTCTTTTCGCACTTGTGTTAGTGTTGAAAAACCACTTTTCGCACTTGTGTTGGTGCAGGAAACCACTTTTGGACTTGTATTAGTGTGGAAAAACCACTTTTCGCACTTGTGTTAGTGTTGAAAAACCTCTTTTCGCACTTGTGTTAGTGTTGAAAAACCACTTTTCGCGCTTGTGTTAGTGTTGAAAAACCACTTTTCGCACTTGTGTTGGTGCAGGAAACCACTTTTGCACTTGTATTAGTGTGGAAAAAACACTTTTTGCACTTGTGATAGTGTTGAAAAACCACTTTTTGCACTTGTGTTGGTGTTGAAAAACCACTTATCGCACTTGTGTTGTTGCAGGAAACCACTTTTGCACTTGTATTAGTGTGGAAAAAACACTTTTTGCACTTGTGATAGTGTTGAAAAACCACTTTTTGCACTTGTGTTAGTGTTGAAAAACCACTTTTCGTACTTGTGTTGGTGCAGGAAACCACTTTTGCACTTGTATTAGTGTGGAAAAAACCACTTTTTGCACTTGTGTTAGTGTTGAAAAACCACTTTTCGCACTTGTGTTAGTGTTGAAAAACCACTTTTCGCACTTGTGTTAGTGTTGAAAAACCACTTTTGCACTTGTATTAGTGTGGAAAAAACACTTTTTTGCACTTGTGATAGTGTTGAAAAACCACTTTTCGCACTGGTGTTAGTGTTGAAAAACCACTTTTCGCACTTGTGTTGGTGCAGGAAACCACTTTTGCGCTTGAATTAGTGTGGAAAAACCACTTTTCGCACTTGTGTTAGTGTTGAAAAACCACTTTTCGAACTTGTGTTAGTGTTGAAAAACCACTTTTCGCACTTGTGTTAGTGTTGAAAAACCACTTTTCGCACTTGTGTTGGTGCAGGAAACCACTTTTGCACTTGTATTAGTGTGGAAAAAACACTTTTCGCACTTGTGTTCGTGTTGAAAAACCACTTTTCGCACTTGTGTTAGTGTTGAAAAACCACTTTTTGCACTTGTGTTAGTGTTGAAAAAGCACTTTTCGCACTTGTGTTACTGTTGAAAAACCACTTTTCGCACTTGTGTTGATGCAGGAAACCACTTTTGAACTTGTATTAGTGTGGAAAAAACACTTTTTCGCACTTGTGTTAGTGTTGAAAAACCACTTTTCGCACTTGTGTTAGTGTTGAAAAACCACTTTTCGCACTTGTGTTGGTGCAGGAAACCACTTTTGCACTTGTATTAGTGTGGAAAAACCACTTTTCGCACTTGTGTTAGTGTTGAAAAACCACTTTTCGCACTTGTGTTAGTGTTGAAAAACCACTTTTCGCACTTGTGTTGGTGCAGGAAACCACTTTTGCACTTGTATTAGTGTGGAAAAACACTTTTTGCACTTGTGATATTGTTGAAAAACCACTTTTCACACTTGTGTTAGTGTTGAAAAACCACTTTTCGCACTTGTGTTGGTGCAGGAAACCACTTTTGCACTTGTATTAGTGTGGAAAAAACACTTTTTGCACTTGTGATAGTGTTGAAAAACCACTTTTTGCACTTGTGTTGGTGTTGAAAAACCACTTTTCGCACTTGTGTTGTTGCAGGAAACCACTTTTGCACTTGTATTAGTGTGGAAAAAACACTTTTTGCACTTGTGATAGTGTTGAAAAACCACTTTTTGCACTTGTTTTAGTGTTGAAAAACCACTTTTCGTACTTGTGTTGGTGCAGGAAACCACTTTTGCACTTGTATTAGTGTGGAAAAACCACTTTTTGCACTTGTGTTAGTGTTGAAAAACCACTTTTCGCACTTGTGTTAGTGTTGAAAAACCACTTTTCGCACTTGTATTAGTGTTGAAAAAACACTTTTTGCACTTGTGATAGTGTTGAAAAACTACTTTTCGCACTTGTGTTAGTGTTGAAAAACCACTTTTCGCACTTGTGTTGGTGCAGGAAACCACTTTTGCACTTGTATTAGTGTGGAAAAAACACTTTTTGCACTTGTGATAGTGTTGAAAAACCTCTTTTCGCACTTGTGTTAATGTTGAAAAACCACTTTTCGCACTTGTGTTGGTGCAGGAAACCACTTTTGCACTTGTATTAGTGTGGAAAAAACACTTTTTGCACTTGTGATAGTGTTGAAAAACCTCTTTTCGCACTTGTGTTAGTGTTGAAAAACCACTTTTCGCACTTGTGTTGGTGCAGGAAACCACTTTTGGACTTGTATTAGTGTGGAAAAACCACTTTTCGCACTTGTGTTAGTGTTGAAAAACCACTTTTCGCACTTGTGTTAGTGCTGAAAAACCACTTTTCGTACTTGTGTTGGTGCAGGAAACCACTTTTACTCTTGTATTAGTGTGGAAAAAACCACTTTTTGCACTTGTGTTAGTGTTGAAAAACACTTTTCGCACTTGTGTTAGTGTTGAAAAACCACTTTTCGCACTTGTGTTAGTGTTGAAAAACCACTTTTGCACTTGTATTAGTGTGGAAAAAACACTTTTTGCACTTGTGATAGTGTTGAAAAACCACTTTTCGCACTGGTGTTAGTGTTGAAAAACCACTTTTCGAACTTGTGTTAGTGTTTAAAAACCACTTTTCGCACTTGTGTTAGTGTTGAAAAACCACTTTTCGCACTTGTGTTGGTGCAGGAAACCACTTTTGCACTTGTATTAGTGTGGAAAAAACACTTTTCGCACTTGTGTTAGTGTTGAAAAACCACTTTTCGCACTTGTGTTAGTGTTGAAAAACCACTTTTTGCACTTGTGTTAGTGTTGAAAAAGCACTTTTCGCACTTGTGTTACTGTTGAAAAACCACTTTTCGCACTTGTATTAGTGTGGAAAAAAACACTTTTCGCACTTGTGTTAGTGTTGAAAAACCACTTTTCGCACTTGTGTTAGTGTTGAAAAACCACTTTTCGCACTTGTGTTGGTGCAGGAAACCACTTTTGCACTTGTATTAGTGTGGAAAAACCACTTTTCGCACTTGTGTTAGTGTTGAAAAACCACTTTTCGCACTTGTGTTAGTGTTGAAAAACCACTTTTCGCACTTGTGTTGGTGCAGGAAACCACTTTTGCACTTGTATTAGTGTGGAAAAACACTTTTTGCACTTGTGATAGTGTTGAAAAACCACTTTTCACACTTGTGTTAGTGTTGAAAAACCACTTTTCGCACTTGTGTTGGTGCAGGAAACCACTTTTGGACTTGTATTAGTGTGGAAAAACCACTTTTCGCACTTGTGTTAGTGTTGAAAAACCACTTTTCGCACTTGTGTTAGTGTTGAAAAACCACTTTTCGCACTTGTGTTAGTGTTGAAAAACCACTTTTCACACTTGTGTTGGTGCAGGAAACCACTTTTGCACTTGTATTAGTGTGGAAAAAAACACTTTTTGCACTTGTGATAGTGTTGAAAAACCACTTTTTGCACTTGTGATAGTGTTGAAAAACCACTTTTTGCACTTGTGTTGGTGTTGAAAAACCACTTTTGCACTTGTATTAGTGTGGAAAAACCACTTTTCGCACTTGTGTTAGTGTTGAAAAACCACTTTTCGCACTTGTGTTATTGTTGAAAAACCACTTTTCGCACTTGTGTTGGTGTAGGAAACCACTTTTGCAATTGTATTAGTGTTGAAAAAACACTTTTTGCACTTGTGATAGTGTTGAAAAACCACTTTTCGCACTTGTGTTAGTGTTGAAAAACCACTTTTCGCACTTGTGTTGGTGCAGGAAACCACTTTTGCACTTGTATTAGTGTGGGAAAAACACTTTTTGCACTTGTGATAGTGTTGAAAAACCGCTTTTCGCACTTGTGTTAGTGTTGAAAAACCACTTTTCGCACTTGTGTTGGTGCAGGAAACCACTTTTGCACTTGTATTAGTGTGGAAAAAACACTTTTTGCACTTGTGATAGTGTTGAAAAACCTCTTTTCGCACTTGTGTTAGTGTTGAAAAACCACTTTTCGCACTTGTGTTGGTGCAGGAAACCACTTTTGGACTTGTATTAGTGTGGAAAAACCACTTTTCGCACTTGTGTTAGTGTGAAAAACCACTTTTCGCACTTGTGTTAGTGTTGAAAAACCACTTTTCGCACTTGTGTTAGTGTTGAAAAACCACTTTTCGCACTTGTGTTGGTGCAGGAAAGCACTTTTGCACTTGTATTAGTGTGGAAAAAACACTTTTTGCAATTGTGATAGTGTTGAAAAACCACTTTTTGCACTTGTGTTGGTGTTGAAAAACCACTTTTCGCACTTGTGTTGTTGCAGGAAACCACTTTTGCACTTGTATTAGTGTGGAAAAACCACTTTTCGCACTTGTGTTAGTGTTGAAAAACCACTTTTCGCACTTGTGTTATTGTTGAAAAACCACTTTTCGCACTTGTGTTGGTGCAGGAAACCACTTTTGCACTTGTATTAGTGTTGAAAAACACTTTTTGCACTTGTGATAGTGTTGAAAAACCACTTTTCGCACTTGTGTTAGTGTTGAAAAACCATTTTCGCACTTGTGTTAGTGTTGAAAAACCACTTTTCGCACTTGTGTTGGTGCAGGAAACCACTTTTGCACTTGTATTAGTGTGGAAAAAACACTTTTTGCACTTGTGATAGTGTTGAAAAACCTCTTTTCGCACTTGTGTTAGTGTTGAAAAACCACTTTTCGCACTTGTGTTGGTGCAGGAAACCACTTTTGCACTTGTATTAGTGTGGAAAAACCACTTTTCGCACTTGTGTTAGTGTTGAAAAACCACTTTTCGCACTTGTGTGGGTGCAGGAAACCACTTTTGCACTTGTATTAGTGTGGAAAAAACACTTTTTGCACTTGTGATAGTGATGAAAAACCACTTTTTGCACTTGTGTTGGTGTTGAAAAACCACTTTTCGCACTTGTGTTGGTGCAGGAAACCACTTTTGCACTTGTATTAGTGTGGAAAAACCACTTTTCGCACTTGTGTTAGTGTTGAAAAACCACTTTTCGCACTTGTGTTAGTGTTGAAAAACCACTTTTCGCACTTGTGTTAGTGTTGAAAAACCACTTTCCGCGCTTGTGTTAGTGTTGAAAAACCACTTTTCGCACTTGTGTTGGTGCAGGAAACCACTTTTGCACTTGTATTAGTGTGGAAAAAACACTTTTTGCAATTGTGATAGTGTTGAAAAACCACTTTTTGCACTTGTGTTGGTGTTGAAAAACCACTTTTCGCACTTGTGTTGTTGCAGGAAACCACTTTTGCACTTGTATTAGTGTGGAAAAACCACTTTTTGCACTTGTGATAGTGTTGAAAAACCACTTTTCGCACTGGTGTTAGTGTTGAAAAACCACTTTTCGCACTTGTGTTGGTGCAGGAAACCACTTTTGCGCTTGAATTAGTATGGAAAAACCACTTTTCGCACTTGTGTTAGTGTTGAAAAACCACTTTTCGAACTTGTGTTAGTGTTTAAAAACCACTTTTCGCACTTGTGTTAGTGTTGAAAAACCACTTTTCGCACTTGTGTTGGTGCAGGAAACCACTTTTGCACTTGTATTAGTGTGGAAAAAACACTTTTCGCACTTGTGTTAGTGTTGAAAAACCACTTTTCGCACTTGTGTTAGTGTTGAAAAACCACTTTTTGCACTTGTGTTAGTGTTGAAAAAGCACTTTTCGCACTTGTGTTACTGTTGAAAAACCACTTTTCGCACTTGTATTAGTGTGGAAAAAACACTTTTCGCACTTGTGTTAGTGTTGAAAAACCACTTTTCGCACTTGTGTTAGTGTTGAAAAACCACTTTTCGCACTTGTGTTGGTGCAGGAAACCACTTTTGCACTTGTGTTAGTGTTGAAAAACCACTTTTCGCACTTGTGTTAGTGTTGAAAAACCACTTTTCGCACTTGTGTTACTGTTGAAAAACCACTTTTCGCACTTGTGTTACTGTTGAAAAACCACTTTTCGCACTTGTGTTGATGCAGGAAACACTTTTGAACTTGTATTAGTGTGGAAAAAACACTTTTCGCACTTGTGTTAGTGTTGAAAAACCACTTTTCGCACTTGTGTTAGTGTTGAAAAACCACTTTTCGCACTTGTGTTGGTGCAGGAAACCACTTTTGCACTTGTATTAGTGTGGAAAAACCACTTTTCGCACTTGTGTTAGTGTTGAAAAACCACTTTTCGCACTTGTGTTAGTGTTGAAAAACCACTTTTCGCACTTGTGTTGGTGCAGGAAACCACTTTTGCACTTGTATTAGTGTGGAAAAACACTTTTTGCACTTGTGATATTGTTGAAAAAACCACTTTTCACACTTGTGTTAGTGTTGAAAAACCACTTTTCGCACTTGTGTTGGTGCAGGAAACCACTTTTGCACTTGTATTAGTGTGGAAAAAACACTTTTTGCACTTGTGATAGTGTTGAAAAACCACTTTTTGCACTTGTGTTGGTGTTGAAAAACCACTTTTCGCACTTGTGTTGTTGCAGGAAACCACTTTTGCACTTGTATTAGTGTGGAAAAAACACTTTTTGCACTTGTGATAGTGTTGAAAAACCACTTTTTGCACTTGTTTTAGTGTTGAAAAACCACTTTTCGTACTTGTGTTGGTGCAGGAAACCACTTTTGCACTTGTATTAGTGTGGAAAAACCACTTTTTGCACTTGTGTTAGTGTTGAAAAACCACTTTTCGCACTTGTGTTAGTGTTGAAAAACCACTTTTCGCACTTGTATTAGTGTTGAAAAAACACTTTTTGCACTTGTGATAGTGTTGAAAAACTACTTTTCGCACTTGTGTTAGTGTTGAAAAACCACTTTTCGCACTTGTGTTGGTGCAGGAAACCACTTTTGCACTTGTATTAGTGTGGAAAAAACACTTTTTGCACTTGTGATAGTGTTGAAAAACCTCTTTTCGCACTTGTGTTAATGTTGAAAAACCACTTTTCGCACTTGTGTTGGTGCAGGAAACCACTTTTGCACTTGTATTAGTGTGGAAAAAACACTTTTCGCACTTGTGTTAGTGTTGAAAAACCACTTTTCGCACTTGTGTTAGTGTTGAAAAACCACTTTTCGCACTTGTATTAGTGTTGAAAAAACACTTTTTGCACTTGTGATAGTGTTGAAAAACTACTTTTCGCACTTGTGTTAGTGTTGAAAAACCACTTTTCGCACTTGTGTTGGTGCAGGAAACCACTTTTGCACTTGTATTAGTGTGGAAAAAACACTTTTTGCACTTGTGATAGTGTTGAAAAACCTCTTTTCGCACTTGTGTTAATGTTGAAAAACCACTTTTCGCACTTGTGTTGGTGCAGGAAACCACTTTTGCACTTGTATTAGTGTGGAAAAAACACTTTTCGCACTTGTGTTAGTGTTGAAAAACCACTTTTCGCACTTGTGTTGGTGCAGGAAACCACTTTTGGACTTGTATTAGTGTGGAAAAACCACTTTTCGCACTTGTGTTAGTGTTGAAAAACCACTTTTCGCACTTGTGTTAGTGCTGAAAAACCACTTTTCGTACTTGTGTTGGTGCAGGAAACCACTTTTGCTCTTGTATTAGTGTGGAAAAACCACTTTTTGCACTTGTGTTAGTGTTGAAAAACCACTTTTCGCACTTGTGTTAGTGTTGAAAAACCACTTTTCGCACTTGTGTTAGTGTTGAAAAACCACTTTTGCACTTGTATTAGTGTGGAAAAAACACTTTTTGCACTTGTGATAGTGTTGAAAAACCACTTTTCGCACTGGTGTTAGTGTTGAAAAACCACTTTTCGAACTTGTGTTAGTGTTTAAAAACCACTTTTCGCACTTGTGTTAGTGTTGAAAAACCACTTTTCGCACTTGTGTTGGTGCAGGAAACCACTTTTGCACTTGTATTAGTGTGGAAAAAACACTTTTCGCACTTGTGTTAGTGTTGAAAAACCACTTTTCGCACTTGTGTTAGTGTTGAAAAACCACTTTTTGCACTTGTGTTAGTGTTGAAAAAGCACTTTTCGCACTTGTGTTACTGTTGAAAAACCACTTTTCGCACTTGTATTAGTGTGGAAAAAACACTTTTCGCACTTGTGTTAGTGTTGAAAAACCACTTTTCGCACTTGTGTTAGTGTTGAAAAACCACTTTTCGCACTTGTGTTGGGTGCAGGAAACCACTTTTGCACTTGTATTAGTGTGGAAAAACCACTTTTCGCACTTGTGTTAGTGTTGAAAAACCACTTTTCGCACTTGTGTTAGTGTTGAAAAACCACTTTTCGCACTTGTGTTGGTGCAGGAAACCACTTTTGCACTTGTATTAGTGTGGAAAAACACTTTTTGCACTTGTGATAGTGTTGAAAAACCACTTTTCACACTTGTGTTAGTGTTGAAAAACCACTTTTCGCACTTGTGTTGGTGCAGGAAACCACTTTTGGACTTGTATTAGTGTGGAAAAACCACTTTTCGCACTTGTGTTAGTGTTGAAAAACCACTTTTCGCACTTGTGTTAGTGTTGAAAAACCACTTTTCGCACTTGTGTTAGTGTTGAAAAACCACTTTTCACACTTGTGTTGGTGCAGGAAACCACTTTTGCACTTGTATTAGTGTGGAAAAAAAACTTTTTGCACTTGTGATAGTGTTGAAAAACCACTTTTTGCACTTGTGATAGTGTTGAAAAACCACTTTTTGCACTTGTGTTGGTGTTGAAAAACCACTTTTGCACTTGTATTAGTGTGGAAAAACCACTTTTCGCACTTGTGTTAGTGTTGAAAAACCACTTTTCGCACTTGTGTTATTGTTGAAAAACCACTTTTCGCACTTGTGTTGGTGTAGGAAACCACTTTTGCAATTGTATTAGTGTTGAAAAAACACTTTTTGCACTTGTGATAGTGTTGAAAAACCACTTTTCGCACTTGTGTTAGTGTTGAAAAACCACTTTTCGCACTTGTGTTGGTGCAGGAAACCACTTTTGCACTTGTATTAGTGTGGAAAAAACACTTTTTGCACTTGTGATAGTGTTGAAAAACCGCTTTTCGCACTTGTGTTAGTGTTGAAAAACCACTTTTCGCACTTGTGTTGGTGCAGGAAACCACTTTTGCACTTGTATTAGTGTGGAAAAAACACTTTTTGCACTTGTGATAGTGTTGAAAAACCTCTTTTCGCACTTGTGTTAGTGTTGAAAAACCACTTTTCGCACTTGTGTTGGTGCAGGAAACCACTTTTGGACTTGTATTAGTGTGGAAAAACCACTTTTCGCACTTGTGTTAGTGTTGAAAAACCACTTTTCGCACTTGTGTTAGTGTTGAAAAACCACTTTTCGCACTTGTGTTAGTGTTGAAAAACCACTTTTCGCACTTGTGTTGGTGCAGGAAACCACTTTTGCACTTGTATTAGTGTGGAAAAAACACTTTTTGCAATTGTGATAGTGTTGAAAAACCACTTTTTGCACTTGTGTTGGTGTTGAAAAAACCACTTTTCGCACTTGTGTTGTTGCAGGAAACCACTTTTGCACTTGTATTAGTGTGGAAAAACCACTTTTCGCACTTGTGTTAGTGTTGAAAAACCACTTTTCGCACTTGTGTTATTGTTGAAAAACCACTTTTCGCACTTGTGTTGGTGCAGGAAACCACTTTTGCACTTGTATTAGTGTTGAAAAAACACTTTTTGCACTTGTGATAGTGTTGAAAAACCACTTTTCGCACTTGTGTTAGTGTTGAAAAACCATTTTCGCACTTGTGTTAGTGTTGAAAAACCACTTTTCGCACTTGTGTTGGTGCAGGAAACCACTTTTGCACTTGTATTAGTGTGGAAAAAACACTTTTTGCACTTGTGATAGTGTTGAAAAACCTCTTTTCGCACTTGTGTTAGTGTTGAAAAACCACTTTTCGCACTTGTGTTGGTGCAGGAAACCACTTTTGCACTTGTATTAGTGTGGAAAAACCACTTTTCGCACTTGTGTTAGTGTTGAAAAACCACTTTTCGCACTTGTGTGGGTGCAGGAAACCACTTTTGCACTTGTATTAGTGTGGAAAAAACACTTTTTGCACTTGTGATAGTGATGAAAAACCACTTTTTGCACTTGTGTTGGTGTTGAAAAACCACTTTTCGCACTTGTGTTGGTGCAGGAAACCACTTTTGCACTTGTATTAGTGTGGAAAAACCACTTTTCGCACTTGTGTTAGTGTTGAAAAACCACTTTTCGCACTTGTGTTAGTGTTGAAAAACCACTTTTCGCACTTGTGTTAGTGTTGAAAAACCACTTTCCGCGCTTGTGTTAGTGTTGAAAAACCACTTTTCGCACTTGTGTTGGTGCAGGAAACCACTTTTGCACTTGTATTAGTGTGGAAAAAACACTTTTTGCACTTGTGATAGTGTTGAAAAACCACTTTTTGCACTTGTTTTAGTGTTGAAAAACCACTTTTCGTACTTGTGTTGGTGCAGGAAACCACTTTTGCACTTGTATTAGTGTGGAAAAACCACTTTTTGCACTTGTGTTAGTGTTGAAAAAACCACTTTTCGCACTTGTGTTAGTGTTGAAAAACCACTTTTCGCACTTGTATTAGTGTTGAAAAAACACTTTTTGCACTTGTGATAGTGTTGAAAAACTACTTTCGCACTTGTGTTAGTGTTGAAAAACCACTTTTCGCACTTGTGTTGGTGCAGGAAACCACTTTTGCACTTGTATTAGTGTGGAAAAAACACTTTTTGCACTTGTGATAGTGTTGAAAAACCTCTTTTCGCACTTGTGTTAATGTTGAAAAACCACTTTTCGCACTTGTGTTGGTGCAGGAAACCACTTTTGCACTTGTATTAGTGTGGAAAAAAACACTTTTTGCACTTGTGATAGTGTTGAAAAACCTCTTTTCGCACTTGTGTTAGTGTTGAAAAACCACTTTTCGCACTTGTGTTGGTGCAGGAAACCACTTTTGGACTTGTATTAGTGTGGAAAAACCACTTTTCGCACTTGTGTTAGTGTTGAAAAACCACTTTTCGCACTTGTGTTAGTGCTGAAAAACCACTTTTCGTACTTGTGTTGGTGCAGGAAACCACTTTTGCTCTTGTATTAGTGTGGAAAAACCACTTTTTGCACTTGTGTTAGTGTTGAAAAACCACTTTTCGCACTTGTGTTAGTGTTGAAAAACCACTTTTCGCACTTGTGTTAGTGTTGAAAAACCACTTTTGCACTTGTATTAGTGTGGAAAAAACACTTTTTGCACTTGTGATAGTGTTGAAAAACCACTTTTCGCACTGGTGTTAGTGTTGAAAAACCACTTTTCGAACTTGTGTTAGTGTTTAAAAACCACTTTTCGCACTTGTGTTAGTGTTGAAAAACCACTTTTCGCACTTGTGTTGGTGCAGGAAACCACTTTTGCACTTGTATTAGTGTGGAAAAAACACTTTTCGCACTTGTGTTAGTGTTGAAAAACCACTTTTCGCACTTGTGTTAGTGTTGAAAAACCACTTTTTGCACTTGTATTAGTGTTGAAAAAGCACTTTTCGCACTTGTGTTACTGTTGAAAAACCACTTTTCGCACTTGTATTAGTGTGGAAAAAACACTTTTCGCACTTGTGTTAGTGTTGAAAAACCACTTTTCGCACTTGTGTTAGTGTTGAAAAACCACTTTTCGCACTTGTGTTGGTGCAGGAAACCACTTTTGCACTTGTATTAGTGTGGAAAAACCACTTTTCGCACTTGTGTTAGTGTTGAAAAACCACTTTTCGCACTTGTGTTAGTGTTGAAAAACCACTTTTCGCACTTGTGTTGGTGCAGGAAACCACTTTTGCACTTGTATTAGTGTGGAAAAACACTTTTTGCACTTGTGATAGTGTTGAAAAACCACTTTTCACACTTGTGTTAGTGTTGAAAAACCACTTTTCGCACTTGTGTTGGTGCAGGAAACCACTTTTGGACTTGTATTAGTGTGGAAAAACCACTTTTCGCACTTGTGTTAGTGTTGAAAAACCACTTTTCGCACTTGTGTTAGTGTTGAAAAACCACTTTTCGCACTTGTGTTAGTGTTGAAAAACCACTTTTCACACTTGTGTTGGTGCAGGAAACCACTTTTGCACTTGTATTAGTGTGGAAAAAACACTTTTTGCACTTGTGATAGTGTTGAAAAACCACTTTTTGCACTTGTGATAGTGTTGAAAAACCACTTTTTGCACTTGTGTTGGTGTTGAAAAACCACTTTTGCACTTGTATTAGTGTGGAAAAACCACTTTTCGCACTTGTGTTAGTGTTGAAAAACCACTTTTCGCACTTGTGTTATTGTTGAAAAACCACTTTTCGCACTTGTGTTGGTGTAGGAAACCACTTTTGCAATTGTATTAGTGTTGAAAAAACACTTTTTGCACTTGTGATAGTGTTGAAAAACCACTTTTCGCACTTGTGTTAGTGTTGAAAAACCACTTTTCGCACTTGTGTTGGTGCAGGAAACCACTTTTGCACTTGTATTAGTGTGGAAAAAACACTTTTTGCACTTGTGATAGTGTTGAAAAAACCGCTTTTCGCACTTGTGTTAGTGTTGAAAAACCACTTTTCGCACTTGTGTTGGTGCAGGAAACCACTTTTGCACTTGTATTAGTGTGGAAAAAACACTTTTTGCACTTGTGATAGTGTTGAAAAACCTCTTTTCGCACTTGTGTTAGTGTTGAAAAACCACTTTTCGCACTTGTGTTGGTGCAGGAAACCACTTTTGGACTTGTATTAGTGTGGAAAAACCACTTTTCGCACTTGTGTTAGTGTTGAAAAACCACTTTTCGCACTTGTGTTAGTGTTGAAAAACCACTTTTCGCACTTGTGTTAGTGTTGAAAAACCACTTTTCGCACTTGTGTTGGTGCAGGAAACCACTTTTGCACTTGTATTAGTGTGGAAAAAACACTTTTTGCAATTGTGATAGTGTTGAAAAACCACTTTTTGCACTTGTGTTGGTGTTGAAAAACCACTTTTCGCACTTGTGTTGTTGCAGGAAACCACTTTTGCACTTGTATTAGTGTGGAAAAACCACTTTTCGCACTTGTGTTAGTGTTGAAAAACCACTTTTCGCACTTGTGTTATTGTTGAAAAACCACTTTTCGCACTTGTGTTGGTGCAGGAAACCACTTTTGCACTTGTATTAGTGTTGAAAAAACACTTTTTGCACTTGTGATAGTGTTGAAAAACCACTTTTCGCACTTGTGTTAGTGTTGAAAAACCATTTTCGCACTTGTGTTAGTGTTGAAAAACCACTTTTCGCACTTGTGTTGGTGCAGGAAACCACTTTTGCACTTGTATTAGTGTGGAAAAAACACTTTTTGCACTTGTGATAGTGTTGAAAAACCTCTTTTCGCACTTGTGTTAGTGTTGAAAAACCACTTTTCGCACTTGTGTTGGTGCAGGAAACCACTTTTGCACTTGTATTAGTGTGGAAAAACCACTTTTCGCACTTGTGTTAGTGTTGAAAAACCACTTTTCGCACTTGTGTGGGTGCAGTAAACCACTTTTGCACTTGTATTAGTGTGGAAAAAACACTTTTTGCACTTGTGATAGTGATGAAAAACCACTTTTTGCACTTGTGTTGGTGTTGAAAAACCACTTTTCGCACTTGTGTTGGTGCAGGAAACCACTTTTGCACTTGTATTAGTGTGGAAAAACCACTTTTCGCACTTGTGTTAGTGTTGAAAAACCACTTTTCGCACTTGTGTTAGTGTTGAAAAACCACTTTTCGCACTTGTGTTAGTGTTGAAAAACCACTTTCCGCGCTTGTGTTAGTGTTGAAAAACCACTTTTCGCACTTGTGTTGGTGCAGGAAACCACTTTTGCACTTGTATTAGTGTGGAAAAAACACTTTTTGCAATTGTGATAGTGTTGAAAAACCACTTTTTGCACTTGTGTTGGTGTTGAAAAACCACTTTTCGCATTTGTGTTGTTGCAGGAAACCACTTTTGCACTTGTATTAGTGTGGAAAAACCACTTTTTGCACTTGTGATAGTGTTGAAAAACCACTTTTCGCACTGGTGTTAGTGTTGAAAAACCACTTTTCGCACTTGTGTTGGTGCAGGAAACCACTTTTGCGCTTGAATTAGTATGGAAAAACCACTTTTCGCACTTGTGTTAGTGTTGAAAAACCACTTTTCGAACTTGTGTTAGTGTTTAAAAACCACTTTTCGCACTTGTGTTAGTGTTGAAAAACCACTTTTCGCACTTGTGTTGGTGCAGGAAACCACTTTTGCACTTGTATTAGTGTGGAAAAAACACTTTTCGCACTTGTGTTAGTGTTGAAAAACCACTTTTCGCACTTGTGTTAGTGTTGAAAAACCACTTTTTGCACTTGTGTTAGTGTTGAAAAAGCACTTTTCGCACTTGTGTTACTGTTGAAAAACCACTTTTCGCACTTGTATTAGTGTGGAAAAAACACTTTTCGCACTTGTGTTAGTGTTGAAAAACCACTTTTCGCACTTGTGTTAGTGTTGAAAAACCACTTTTCGCACTTGTGTTGGTGCAGGAAACCACTTTTGCACTTGTATTAGTGTGGAAAAACCACTTTTCGCACTTGTGTTAGTGTTGAAAAACCACTTTTCGCACTTGTGTTAGTGTTGAAAAACCACTTTTCGCACTTGTGTTGGTGCAGGAAACCACTTTTGCACTTGTATTAGTGTGGAAAAACACTTTTTGCACTTGTGATAGTGTTGAAAAACCACTTTTCACACTTGTGTTAGTGTTGAAAAACCACTTTTCGCACTTGTGTTGGTGCAGGAAACCACTTTTGGACTTGTATTAGTGTGGAAAAACCACTTTTCGCACTTGTGTTAGTGTTGAAAAACCACTTTTCGCACTTGTGTTAGTGTTGAAAAACCACTTTTCGCACTTGTGTTAGTGTTGAAAAACCACTTTTCACACTTGTGTTGGTGCAGGAAACCACTTTTGCACTTGTATTAGTGTGGAAAAAACACTTTTTGCACTTGTGATAGTGTTGAAAAACCACTTTTTGCACTTGTGATAGTGTTGAAAAACCACTTTTTGCACTTGTGTTGGTGTTGAAAAACCACTTTTGCACTTGTATTAGTGTGGAAAAACCACTTTTCGCACTTGTGTTAGTGTAGAAAAACCACTTTTCGCACTTGTGTTATTGTTGAAAAACCACTTTTCGCACTTGTGTTATTGTTGAAAAACCACTTTTCGCACTTGTGTTGGTGTAGGAAACCACTTTTGCAATTGTATTAGTGTTGAAAAAACACTTTTTGCACTTGTGATAGTGTTGAAAAACCACTTTTCGCACTTGTGTTAGTGTTGAAAAACCACTTTTCGCACTTGTGTTGGTGCAGGAAACCACTTTTGCACTTGTATTAGTGTGGAAAAAACACTTTTTGCACTTGTGATAGTGTTGAAAAACCGCTTTTCGCACTTGTGTTAGTGTTGAAAAACCACTTTTCGCACTTGTGTTGGTGCAGGAAACCACTTTTGCACTTGTATTAGTGTGGAAAAAACACTTTTTGCACTTGTGATAGTGTTGAAAAACCTCTTTTCGCACTTGTGTTAGTGTTGAAAAACCACTTTTCGCACTTGTGTTGGTGCAGGAAACCACTTTTGGACTTGTATTAGTGTGGAAAAACCACTTTTCGCACTTGTGTTAGTGTTGAAAAACCACTTTTCGCACTTGTGTTAGTGTTGAAAAACCACTTTTCGCACTTGTGTTAGTGTTGAAAAACCACTTTTCGCACTTGTGTTGGTGCAGGAAACCACTTTTGCACTTGTATTAGTGTGGAAAAAACACTTTTTGCAATTGTGATAGTGTTGAAAAACCACTTTTTGCACTTGTGTTGGTGTTGAAAAACCACTTTTCGCACTTGTGTTGTTGCAGGAAACCACTTTTGCACTTGTATTAGTGTGGAAAAACCACTTTTCGCACTTGTGTTAGTGTTGAAAAACCACTTTTCGCACTTGTGTTATTGTTGAAAAACCACTTTTCGCACTTGTGTTGGTGCAGGAAACCACTTTTGCACTTGTATTAGTGTTGAAAAAACACTTTTTGCACTTGTGATAGTGTTGAAAAACCACTTTTCGCACTTGTGTTAGTGTTGAAAAACCATTTTCGCACTTGTGTTAGTGTTGAAAAACCACTTTTCGCACTTGTGTTGGTGCAGGAAACCACTTTTGCACTTGTATTAGTGTGGAAAAAACACTTTTTGCACTTGTGATAGTGTTGAAAAACCTCTTTTCGCACTTGTGTTAGTGTTGAAAAACCACTTTTCGCACTTGTGTTGGAGCAGGAAACCACTTTTGCACTTGTATTAGTGTGGAAAAACCACTTTTCGCACTTGTGTTAGTGTTGAAAAACCACTTTTCGCACTTGTGTGGGTGCAGGAAACCACTTTTGCACTTGTATTAGTGTGGAAAAAACACTTTTTGCACTTGTGATAGTGATGAAAAACCACTTTTTGCACTTGTGTTGGTGTTGAAAAACCACTTTTCGCACTTGTGTTAGTGTTGAAAAACCACTTTTCGCACTTGTGTTAGTGTTGAAAAACCACTTTTCGCACTTGTGTTAGTGTTGAAAAACCACTTTTCGCACTTGTGTGGGTGCAGGAAACCACTTTTGCACTTGTATTAGTGTGGAAAAACCACTTTTCGCACTTGTGTTAGTGTTGAAAAACCACTTTTTGCACTTGTGTTAGTGTTGAAAAACCACTTTTCGCACTTGTGTTAGTGTTGAAAAACCACTTTTCGCGCTTGTGTTAGTGTTGAAAAACCACTTTTCGCACTTGTGTTGGTGCAGGAAACCACTTTTGCACTTGTATTAGTGTGGAAAAAACACTTTTTGCAATTGTGATAGTGTTGAAAAACCACTTTTTGCACTTGTGTTGGTGTTGAAAAACCACTTTTCGCACTTGTGTTGTTGCAGGAAACCACTTTTGCACTTGTATTAGTGTGGAAAAACCACTTTTCGCACTTGTGTTAGTGTTGAAAAACCACTTTTCGCACTTGTGTTATTGTTGAAAAACCACTTTTCGCACTTGTGTTGGTGCAGGAAACCACTTTTGCACTTGTATTAGTGTGGAAAAAACACTTTTTGCACTTGTGATAGTGTTGAAAAACCACTTTTCGCACTTGTGTTAGTGTTGAAAAACCATTTTCGCACTTGTGTTAGTGTTGAAAAACCACTTTTCGCACTTGTGTTGGTGCAGGAAACCACTTTTGCACTTGTATTAGTGTGGAAAAAACACTTTTTGCACTTGTGATAGTGTTGAAAAACCTCTTTTCGCACTTGTGTTAGTGTTGAAAAACCACTTTTCGCACTTGTGTTGGTGCAGGAAACCACTTTTGCGCTTGAATTAGTATGGAAAAACCACTTTTCGCACTTGTGTTAGTGTTGAAAAACCACTTTTTGCACTTGTGATAGTGTTGAAAAACCACTTTTCGCACTGGTGTTAGTGTTGAAAAACCACTTTTCGTACTTGTGTTGGTGCAGGAAACCACTTTTGCGCTTGAATTAGTGTGGAAAAAACACTTTTCGCACTTGTGTTAGTGTTGAAAAACCACTTTTCGCACTTGTGTTAGTGTTGAAAAACCACTTTTTGCACTTGTGTTAGTGTTGAAAAAGCACTTTTCGCACTTGTGTTACTGTTGAAAAACCACTTTTCGCACTTGTATTAGTGTGGAAAAAACACTTTTCGCACTTGTGTTGGTGCAGGAAACCACTTTTGCACTTGTATTAGTGTTGAAAAAACACTTTTTGCACTTGTGATAGTGTTGAAAAACCACTTTTCGCACTTGTGTTAGTGTTGAAAAACCATTTTCGCACTTGTGTTAGTGTTGAAAAACCACTTTTCGCACTTGTGTTGGTGCAGGAAACCACTTTTGCACTTGTATTAGTGTGGAAAAAACACTTTTTGCACTTGTGATAGTGTTGAAAAACCTCTTTTCGCACTTGTGTTAGTGTTGAAAAACCACTTTTCGCACTTGTGTTGGTGCAGGAAACCACTTTTGCACTTGTATTAGTGTGGAAAAACCACTTTTCGCACTTGTGTTAGTGTTGAAAAACCACTTTTCGCACTTGTGTGGGTGCAGGAAACCACTTTTGCACTTGTATTAGTGTGGAAAAAACACTTTTTGCACTTGTGATAGTGATGAAAAACCACTTTTTGCACTTGTGTTGGTGTTGAAAAACCACTTTTCGCACTTGTGTTGGTGCAGGAAACCACTTTTGCACTTGTATTAGTGTGGAAAAACCACTTTTCGCACTTGTGTTAGTGTTGAAAAACCACTTTTCGCACTTGTGTTAGTGTTGAAAAACCACTTTTCGCACTTGTGTTAGTGTTGAAAAACCACTTTTCGCGCTTGTGTTAGTGTTGAAAAACCACTTTTCGCACTTGTGTTGGTGCAGGAAACCACTTTTGCACTTGTATTAGTGTGGAAAAAACACTTTTTGCAATTGTGATAGTGTTGAAAAACCACTTTTTGCACTTGTGTTGGTGTTGAAAAACCACTTTTCGCACTTGTGTTGTTGCAGGAAACCACTTTTGCACTTGTATTAGTGTGGAAAAACCACTTTTCGCACTTGTGTTAGTGTTGAAAAACCACTTTTCGCACTTGTGTTATTGTTGAAAAACCACTTTTCGCACTTGTGTTGGTGCAGGAAACCACTTTTGCACTTGTATTAGTGTTGAAAAAACACTTTTTGCACTTGTGATAGTGTTGAAAAACCACTTTTCGCACTTGTGTTAGTGTTGAAAAACCATTTTCGCACTTGTGTTAGTGTTGAAAAACCACTTTTCGCACTTGTGTTGGTGCAGGAAACCACTTTTGCACTTGTATTAGTGTGGAAAAAACACTTTTTGCACTTGTGATAGTGTTGAAAAACCTCTTTTCGCACTTGTGTTAGTGTTGAAAAACCACTTTTCGCACTTGTGTTGGTGCAGGAAACCACTTTTGCACTTGTATTAGTGTGGAAAAACCACTTTTCGCACTTGTGTTAGTGTTGAAAAACCACTTTTCGCACTTGTGTTAGTGTTGAAAAACCACTTTTTGCACTTGTGTTAGTGTTGAAAAAGCACTTTTCGCACTTGTGTTACTGTTGAAAAACCACTTTTCGCACTTGTGTTGATGCAGGAAACCACTTTTGAACTTGTATTAGTGTGGAAAAAACACTTTTCGCACTTGTGTTAGTGTTGAAAAACCACTTTTCGCACTTGTGTTAGTGTTGAAAAACCACTTTTCGCACTTGTGTTGGTGCAGGAAACCACTTTTGCACTTGTATTAGTGTGGAAAAACCACTTTTCGCACTTGTGTTAGTGTTGAAAAACCACTTTTCGCACTTGTGTTAGTGTTGAAAAACCACTTTTCGCACTTGTGTTGGTGCAGGAAACCACTTTTGCACTTGTATTAGTGTGGAAAAACACTTTTTGCACTTGTGATATTGTTGAAAAACCACTTTTCACACTTGTGTTAGTGTTGAAAAACCACTTTTCGCACTTGTGTTGGTGCAGGAAACCACTTTTGCACTTGTATTAGTGTTGAAAAAACACTTTTTGCACTTGTGATAGTGTTGAAAAACTTCTTTTCGCACTTGTGTTAGTGTTGAAAAACCACTTTTCGCACTTGTGTTGGTGCAGGAAACCACTTTTGCACTTGTATTAGTATGGAAAAACCACTTTTCGCACTTGTGTTAATGTTGAAAAACCACTTTTTGCACTTGTGATAGTGTTGAAAAACCACTTTTCGCACTGGTGTTAGTGTTGAAAAACCACTTTTCGCACTTGTGTTGGTGCAGGAAACCACTTTTGCGCTTGAATTAGTATGGAAAAACCACTTTTCGCACTTGTGTTAGTGTTGAAAAACCACTTTTCGAACTTGTGTTAGTGTTTAAAAACCACTTTTCGCACTTGTGTTAGTGTTGAAAAACCACTTTTCGCACTTGTGTTGGTGCAGGAAACCACTTTTGCACTTGTATTAGTGTGGAAAAAACACTTTTCGCACTTGTGTTAGTGTTGAAAAACCACTTTTCGCACTTGTGTTAGTGTTGAAAAACCACTTTTTGCACTTGTGTTAGTGTTGAAAAAGCACTTTTCGCACTTGTGTTACTGTTGAAAAACCACTTTTCGCACTTGTATTAGTGTGGAAAAAACACTTTTCGCACTTGTGTTAGTGTTGAAAAACCACTTTTCGCACTTGTGTTAGTGTTGAAAAACCACTTTTCGCACTTGTGTTGGTGCAGGAAACCACTTTTGCACTTGTATTAGTGTGGAAAAACCACTTTTCGCACTTGTGTTAGTGTTGAAAAACCACTTTTCGCACTTGTGTTAGTGTTGAAAAACCACTTTTCGCACTTGTGTTGGTGCAGGAAACCACTTTTGCACTTGTATTAGTGTGGAAAAACACTTTTTGCACTTGTGATAGTGTTGAAAAACCACTTTTCACACTTGTGTTAGTGTTGAAAAACCACTTTTCGCACTTGTGTTGGTGCAGGAAACCACTTTTGGACTTGTATTAGTGTGGAAAAACCACTTTTCGCACTTGTGTTAGTGTTGAAAAACCACTTTTCGCACTTGTGTTAGTGTTGAAAAACCACTTTTCGCACTTGTGTTAGTGTTGAAAAACCACTTTTCACACTTGTGTTGGTGCAGGAAACCACTTTTGCACTTGTATTAGTGTGGAAAAAACACTTTTTGCACTTGTGATAGTGTTGAAAAACCACTTTTTGCACTTGTGATAGTGTTGAAAAACCACTTTTTGCACTTGTGTTGGTGTTGAAAAACCACTTTTGCACTTGTATTAGTGTGGTAAAACCACTTTTCGCACTTGTGTTAGTGTAGAAAAACCACTTTTCGCACTTGTGTTATTGTTGAAAAACCACTTTTCGCACTTGTGTTATTGTTGAAAAACCACTTTTCGCACTTGTGTTGGTGTAGGAAACCACTTTTGCAATTGTATTAGTGTTGAAAAAACACTTTTTGCACTTGTGATAGTGTTGAAAAACCACTTTTCGCACTTGTGTTAGTGTTGAAAAACCACTTTTCGCACTTGTGTTGGTGCAGGAAACCACTTTTGCACTTGTATTAGTGTGGAAAAAACACTTTTTGCACTTGTGATAGTGTTGAAAAACCGCTTTTCGCACTTGTGTTAGTGTTGAAAAACCACTTTTCGCACTTGTGTTGGTGCAGGAAACCACTTTTGCACTTGTATTAGTGTGGAAAAAACACTTTTTGCACTTGTGATAGTGTTGAAAAACCTCTTTTCGCACTTGTGTTAGTGTTGAAAAACCACTTTTCGCACTTGTGTTGGTGCAGGAAACCACTTTTGGACTTGTATTAGTGTGGAAAAACCACTTTTCGCACTTGTGTTAGTGTTGAAAAACCACTTTTCGCACTTGTGTTAGTGTTGAAAAACCACTTTTCGCACTTGTGTTAGTGTTGAAAAACCACTTTTCGCACTTGTGTTGGTGCAGGAAACCACTTTTGCACTTGTATTAGTGTGGAAAAAACACTTTTTGCAATTGTGATAGTGTTGAAAAACCACTTTTTGCACTTGTGTTGGTGTTGAAAAACCACTTTTCGCACTTGTGTTGTTGCAGGAAACCACTTTTGCACTTGTATTAGTGTGGAAAAACCACTTTTCGCACTTGTGTTAGTGTTGAAAAACCACTTTTCGCACTTGTGTTATTGTTGAAAAAACACTTTTCGCACTTGTGTTGGTGCAGGAAACCACTTTTGCACTTGTATTAGTGTGGAAAAAACACTTTTTGCACTTGTGATAGTGTTGAAAAACCTCTTTTCGCACTTGTGTTAGTGTTGAAAAACCACTTTTCGCACTTGTGTTGGTGCAGGAAACCACTTTTGCACTTGTATTAGTGTGGAAAAACCACTTTTCGCACTTGTGTTAGTGTTGAAAAACCACTTTTCGCACTTGTGTGGGTGCAGGAAACCACTTTTGCACTTGTATTAGTGTGGAAAAAACACTTTTTGCACTTGTGATAGTGATGAAAAACCACTTTTTGCACTTGTGTTGGTGTTGAAAAACCACTTTTCGCACTTGTGTTAGTGTTGAAAAACCACTTTTCGCACTTGTGTTAGTGTTGAAAAACCACTTTTCGCACTTGTGTTAGTGTTGAAAAACCACTTTTCGCACTTGTGTGGGTGCAGGAAACCACTTTTGCACTTGTATTAGTGTGGAAAAACCACTTTTCGCACTTGTGTTAGTGTTGAAAAACCACTTTTCGCACTTGTGTTAGTGTTGAAAAACCACTTTTCGCACTTGTGTTAGTGTTGAAAAACCACTTTTCGCGCTTGTGTTAGTGTTGAAAAACCACTTTTCGCACTTGTGTTGGTGCAGGAAACCACTTTTGCACTTGTATTAGTGTGGAAAAAACACTTTTTGCAATTGTGATAGTGTTGAAAAACCACTTTTTGCACTTGTGTTGGTGTTGAAAAACCACTTTTCGCACTTGTGTTGTTGCAGGAAACCACTTTTGCACTTGTATTAGTGTGGAAAAACCACTTTTCGCACTTGTGTTAGTGTTGAAAAACCACTTTTCGCACTTGTGTTATTGTTGAAAAACCACTTTTCGCACTTGTGTTGGTGCAGGAAACCACTTTTGCACTTGTATTAGTGTGGAAAAAACACTTTTTGCACTTGTGATAGTGTTGAAAAACCACTTTTCGCACTTGTGTTAGTGTTGAAAAACCATTTTAGCACTTGTGTTAGTGTTGAAAAACCACTTTTCGCACTTGTGTTGGTGCAGGAAACCACTTTTGCACTTGTATTAGTGTGGAAAAAACACTTTTTGCACTTGTGATAGTGTTGAAAAACCTCTTTTCGCACTTGTGTTAGTGTTGAAAAACCACTTTTCGCACTTGTGTTGGTGCAGGAAACCACTTTTGCACTTGTATTAGTGTGGAAAAACCACTTTTCGCACTTGTGTTAGTGTTGAAAAACCACTTTTCGCACTTGTGTTAGTGTTGAAAAACCACTTTTTGCTCTTGTGTTAGTGTTGAAAAAGCACTTTTCGCACTTGTGTTACTGTTGAAAAACCACTTTTCGCACTTGTGTTGATGCAGGAAACCACTTTTGAACTTGTATTAGTGTGGAAAAAACACTTTTCGCACTTGTGTTAGTGTTGAAAAACCACTTTTCGCACTTGTGTTAGTGTTGAAAAACCACTTTTCGCACTTGTGTTGGTGCAGGAAACCACTTTTGCACTTGTATTAGTGTGGAAAAACCACTTTTCGCACTTGTGTTAGTGTTGAAAAACCACTTTTCGCACTTGTGTTAGTGTTGAAAAACCACTTTTCGCACTTGTGTTGGTGCAGGAAACCACTTTTGCACTTGTATTAGTGTGGAAAAACACTTTTTGCACTTGTGATATTGTTGAAAAACCACTTTTCACACTTGTGTTAGTGTTGAAAAACCACTTTTCGCACTTGTGTTGGTGCAGGAAACCACTTTTGCACTTGTATTAGTGTGGAAAAAACACTTTTTGCACTTGTGATAGTGTTGAAAAACCACTTTTTGCACTTGTGTTGGTGTTGAAAAACCACTTTTCGCACTTGTGTTGTTGCAGGAAACCACTTTTGCACTTGTATTAGTGTGGAAAAAACACTTTTCGCACTTGTGTTAGTGTTGAAAAACCACTTTTCGCACTTGTGTTAGTGTTGAAAAACCACTTTTCGCACTTGTGTTGGTGCAGGAAACCACTTTTGCACTTGTATTAGTGTGGAAAAACACTTTTTGCACTTGTGATATTGTTGAAAAACCACTTTTCACACTTGTGTTAGTGTTGAAAAACCACTTTTCGCACTTGTGTTGGTGCAGGAAACCACTTTTGCACTTGTATTAGTGTGGAAAAAACACTTTTTGCACTTGTGATAGTGTTGAAAAACCACTTTTTGCACTTGTGTTGGTGTTGAAAAACCACTTTTCGCACTTGTGTTGTTGCAGGAAACCACTTTTGCACTTGTATTAGTGTGGAAAAAACACTTTTTGCACTTGTGATAGTGTTGAAAAACCACTTTTTGCACTTGTTTTAGTGTTGAAAAACCACTTTTCGTACTTGTGTTGGTGCAGGAAACCACTTTTGCACTTGTATTAGTGTGGAAAAACCACTTTTTGCACTTGTGTTAGTGTTGAAAAACCACTTTTCGCACTTGTGTTAGTGTTGAAAAACCACTTTTCGCACTTGTATTAGTGTTGAAAAAACACTTTTTGCACTTGTGATAGTGTTGAAAAACTACTTTTCGCACTTGTGTTAGTGTTGAAAAACCACTTTTCGCACTTGTGTTGGTGCAGGAAACCACTTTTGCACTTGTATTAGTGTGGAAAAAACACTTTTTGCACTTGTGATAGTGTTGAAAAACCTCTTTTCGCACTTGTGTTAGTGTTGAAAAACCACTTTTCGCACTTGTGTTGGTGCAGGAAACCACTTTTGCACTTGTATTAGTGTGGAAAAAACACTTTTTGCACTTGTGATAGTGTTGAAAAACCTCTTTTCGCACTTGTGTTAGTGTTGAAAAACCACTTTTCGCACTTGTGTTGGTGCAGGAAACCACTTTTGGACTTGTATTAGTGTGGAAAAACCACTTTTTGCACTTGTGTTAGTGTTGAAAAACCACTTTTCGCACTTGTGTTAGTGTTGAAAAACCACTTTTCGCACTTGTGTTAGTGTTGAAAAACCACTTTTGCACTTGTATTAGTGTGGAAAAAACACTTTTTGCACTTGTGATAGTGTTGAAAAACCACTTTTCGCACTGGTGTTAGTGTTGAAAAACCACTTTTCGCACTTGTGTTGGTGCAGGAAACCACTTTTGCGCTTGAATTAGTGTGGAAAAAACCACTTTTCGCACTTGTGTTAGTGTTGAAAAACCACTTTTCGAACTTGTGTTAGTGTTTAAAAACCACTTTTCGCACTTGTGTTAGTGTTGAAAAACCACTTTTCGCACTTGTGTTGGTGCAGGAAACCACTTTTGCACTTGTATTAGTGTGGAAAAAACACTTTTCGCACTTGTGTTAGTGTTGAAAAACCACTTTTCGCACTTGTGTTAGTGTTGAAAAACCACTTTTTGCACTTGTGTTAGTGTTGAAAAAGCACTTTTCGCACTTGTGTTACTGTTGAAAAACCACTTTTCGCACTTGTATTAGTGTGGAAAAAACACTTTTCGCACTTGTGTTATTGTTGAAAAACCACTTTTCGCACTTGTGTTGGTGCAGGAAACCACTTTTGCACTTGTATTAGTGTTGAAAAAACACTTTTTGCACTTGTGATAGTGTTGAAAAACCACTTTTCGCACTTGTGTTAGTGTTGAAAAACCATTTTCGCACTTGTGTTAGTGTTGAAAAACCACTTTTCGCACTTGTGTTGGTGCAGGAAACCACTTTTGCACTTGTATTAGTGTGGAAAAAACACTTTTTGCACTTGTGATAGTGTTGAAAAACCTCTTTTCGCACTTGTGTTAGTGTTGAAAAACCACTTTTCGCACTTGTGTTGGTGCAGGAAACCACTTTTGCACTTGTATTAGTGTGGAAAAACCACTTTTCGCACTTGTGTTAGTGTTGAAAAACCACTTTTCGCACTTGTGTGGGTGCAGGAAACCACTTTTGCACTTGTATTAGTGTGGAAAAAACACTTTTTGCACTTGTGATAGTGATGAAAAACCACTTTTTGCACTTGTGTTGGTGTTGAAAAACCACTTTTCGCACTTGTGTTGGTGCAGGAAACCACTTTTGCACTTGTATTAGTGTGGAAAAACCACTTTTCGCACTTGTGTTAGTGTTGAAAAACCACTTTTCGCACTTGTGTTAGTGTTGAAAAACCACTTTTCGCACTTGTGTTAGTGTTGAAAAACCACTTTTCGCGCTTGTGTTAGTGTTGAAAAACCACTTTTCGCACTTGTGTTGGTGCAGGAAACCACTTTTGCACTTGTATTAGTGTGGAAAAAACACTTTTTGCAATTGTGATAGTGTTGAAAAACCACTTTTTGCACTTGTGTTGGTGTTGAAAAACCACTTTTCGCACTTGTGTTGTTGCAGGAAACCACTTTTGCACTTGTATTAGTGTGGAAAAACCACTTTTCGCACTTGTGTTAGTGTTGAAAAACCACTTTTCGCACTTGTGTTATTGTTGAAAAACCACTTTTCGCACTTGTGTTGGTGCAGGAAACCACTTTTGCACTTGTATTAGTGTTGAAAAAACACTTTTTGCACTTGTGATAGTGTTGAAAAACCACTTTTCGCACTTGTGTTAGTGTTGAAAAACCATTTTCGCACTTGTGTTAGTGTTGAAAAACCACTTTTCGCACTTGTGTTGGTGCAGGAAACCACTTTTGCACTTGTATTAGTGTGGAAAAAACACTTTTTGCACTTGTGATAGTGTTGAAAAACCTCTTTTCGCACTTGTGTTAGTGTTGAAAAACCACTTTTCGCACTTGTGTTGGTGCAGGAAACCACTTTTGCACTTGTATTAGTGTGGAAAAACCACTTTTCGCACTTGTGTTAGTGTTGAAAAACCACTTTTCGCACTTGTGTTAGTGTTGAAAAACCACTTTTTGCACTTGTGTTAGTGTTGAAAAAGCACTTTTCGCACTTGTGTTACTGTTGAAAAACCACTTTTCGCACTTGTGTTGATGCAGGAAACCACTTTTGAACTTGTATTAGTGTGGAAAAAACACTTTTCGCACTTGTGTTAGTGTTGAAAAACCACTTTTCGCACTTGTGTTAGTGTTGAAAAACCACTTTTCGCACTTGTGTTGGTGCAGGAAACCACTTTTGCACTTGTATTAGTGTGGAAAAACCACTTTTCGCACTTGTGTTAGTGTTGAAAAACCACTTTTCGCACTTGTGTTAGTGTTGAAAAACCACTTTTCGCACTTGTGTTGGTGCAGGAAACCACTTTTGCACTTGTATTAGTGTGGAAAAACACTTTTTGCACTTGTGATATTGTTGAAAAACCACTTTTCACACTTGTGTTAGTGTTGAAAAACCACTTTTCGCACTTGTGTTGGTGCAGGAAACCACTTTTGCACTTGTATTAGTGTGGAAAAAACACTTTTTGCACTTGTGATAGTGTTGAAAAACCACTTTTTGCACTTGTGTTGGTGTTGAAAAACCACTTTTCGCACTTGTGTTGTTGCAGGAAACCACTTTTGCACTTGTATTAGTGTGGAAAAAACACTTTTTGCACTTGTGATAGTGTTGAAAAACCACTTTTTGCACTTGTTTTAGTGTTGAAAAACCACTTTTCGTACTTGTGTTGGTGCAGGAAACCACTTTTGCACTTGTATTAGTGTGGAAAAACCACTTTTTGCACTTGTGTTAGTGTTGAAAAACCACTTTTCGCACTTGTGTTAGTGTTGAAAAACCACTTTTCGCACTTGTATTAGTGTTGAAAAAACACTTTTTGCACTTGTGATAGTGTTGAAAAACTACTTTTCGCACTTGTGTTAGTGTTGAAAAACCACTTTTCGCACTTGTGTTGGTGCAGGAAACCACTTTTGCACTTGTATTAGTGTGGAAAAAACACTTTTTGCACTTGTGATAGTGTTGAAAAACCTCTTTTCGCACTTGTGTTAGTGTTGAAAAACCACTTTTCGCACTTGTGTTGGTGCAGGAAACCACTTTTGCACTTGTATTAGTGTGGAAAAAACACTTTTTGCACTTGTGATAGTGTTGAAAAACCACTTTTTGCACTTGTGTTGGTGTTGAAAAACCACTTTTCGCACTTGTGTTGTTGCAGGAAACCACTTTTGCACTTGTATTAGTGTGGAAAAAACACTTTTTGCACTTGTGATAGTGTTGAAAAACCACTTTTTGCACTTGTTTTAGTGTTGAAAAACCACTTTTCGTACTTGTGTTGGTGCAGGAAACCACTTTTGCACTTGTATTAGTGTGGAAAAACCACTTTTTGCACTTGTGTTAGTGTTGAAAAACCACTTTTCGCACTTGTGTTAGTGTTGAAAAACCACTTTTCGCACTTGTATTAGTGTTGAAAAAACACTTTTTGCACTTGTGATAGTGTTGAAAAACTACTTTTCGCACTTGTGTTAGTGTTGAAAAACCACTTTTCGCACTTGTGTTGGTGCAGGAAACCACTTTTGCACTTGTATTAGTGTGGAAAAAACACTTTTTACACTTGTGATAGTGTTGAAAAACCTCTTTTCGCACTTGTGTTAGTGTTGAAAAACCACTTTTCGCACTTGTGTTGGTGCAGGAAACCACTTTTGCACTTGTATTAGTGTGGAAAAAACACTTTTTGCACTTGTGATAGTGTTGAAAAACCTCTTTTCGCACTTGTGTTAGTGTTGAAAAACCACTTTTCGCACTTGTGTTGGTGCAGGAAACCACTTTTGGACTTGTATTAGTGTGGAAAAACCACTTTTTGCACTTGTGTTAGTGTTGAAAAACCACTTTTCGCACTTGTGTTAGTGTTGAAAAACCACTTTTCGCACTTGTGTTAGTGTTGAAAAACCACTTTTGCACTTGTATTAGTGTGGAAAAAACACTTTTTGCACTTGTGATAGTGTTGAAAAACCACTTTTCGCACTGGTGTTAGTGTTGAAAAACCACTTTTCGCACTTGTGTTGGTGCAGGAAACCACTTTTGCGCTTGAATTAGTGTGGAAAAAACCACTTTTCGCACTTGTGTTAGTGTTGAAAAACCACTTTTCGAACTTGTGTTAGTGTTTAAAAACCACTTTTCGCACTTGTGTTAGTGTTGAAAAACCACTTTTCGCACTTGTGTTGGTGCAGGAAACCACTTTTGCACTTGTATTAGTGTGGAAAAAACACTTTTCGCACTTGTGTTAGTGTTGAAAAACCACTTTTCGCACTTGTGTTAGTGTTGAAAAACCACTTTTTGCACTTGTGTTAGTGTTGAAAAAGCACTTTTCGCACTTGTGTTACTGTTGAAAAACCACTTTTCGCACTTGTATTAGTGTGGAAAAAACACTTTTCGCACTTGTGTTATTGTTGAAAAACCACTTTTCGCACTTGTGTTGGTGCAGGAAACCACTTTTGCACTTGTATTAGTGTTGAAAAAACACTTTTTGCACTTGTGATAGTGTTGAAAAACCACTTTTCGCACTTGTGTTAGTGTTGAAAAACCATTTTCGCACTTGTGTTAGTGTTGAAAAACCACTTTTCGCACTTGTGTTGGTGCAGGAAACCACTTTTGCACTTGTATTAGTGTGGAAAAAACACTTTTTGCACTTGTGATAGTGTTGAAAAACCTCTTTTCGCACTTGTGTTAGTGTTGAAAAACCACTTTTCGCACTTGTGTTGGTGCAGGAAACCACTTTTGCACTTGTATTAGTGTGGAAAAACCACTTTTCGCACTTGTGTTAGTGTTGAAAAACCACTTTTCGCACTTGTGTGGGTGCAGGAAACCACTTTTGCACTTGTATTAGTGTGGAAAAAACACTTTTTGCACTTGTGATAGTGATGAAAAACCACTTTTTGCACTTGTGTTGGTGTTGAAAAACCACTTTTCGCACTTGTGTTGGTGCAGGAAACCACTTTTGCACTTGTATTAGTGTGGAAAAACCACTTTTCGCACTTGTGTTAGTGTTGAAAAACCACTTTTCGCACTTGTGTTAGTGTTGAAAAACCACTTTTCGCACTTGTGTTAGTGTTGAAAAACCACTTTTCGCGCTTGTGTTAGTGTTGAAAAACCACTTTTCGCACTTGTGTTGGTGCAGGAAACCACTTTTGCACTTGTATTAGTGTGGAAAAAACACTTTTTGCAATTGTGATAGTGTTGAAAAACCACTTTTTGCACTTGTGTTGGTGTTGAAAAACCACTTTTCGCACTTGTGTTGTTGCAGGAAACCACTTTTGCACTTGTATTAGTGTGGAAAAACCACTTTTCGCACTTGTGTTAGTGTTGAAAAACCACTTTTCGCACTTGTGTTATTGTTGAAAAACCACTTTTCGCACTTGTGTTGGTGCAGGAAACCACTTTTGCACTTGTATTAGTGTTGAAAAAACACTTTTTGCACTTGTGATAGTGTTGAAAAACCACTTTTCGCACTTGTGTTAGTGTTGAAAAACCATTTTCGCACTTGTGTTAGTGTTGAAAAACCACTTTTCGCACTTGTGTTGGTGCAGGAAACCACTTTTGCACTTGTATTAGTGTGGAAAAAACACTTTTTGCACTTGTGATAGTGTTGAAAAACCTCTTTTCGCACTTGTGTTAGTGTTGAAAAACCACTTTTCGCACTTGTGTTGGTGCAGGAAACCACTTTTGCACTTGTATTAGTGTGGAAAAACCACTTTTCGCACTTGTGTTAGTGTTGAAAAACCACTTTTCGCACTTGTGTTAGTGTTGAAAAACCACTTTTTGCACTTGTGTTAGTGTTGAAAAAGCACTTTTCGCACTTGTGTTACTGTTGAAAAACCACTTTTCGCACTTGTGTTGATGCAGGAAACCACTTTTGAACTTGTATTAGTGTGGAAAAAACACTTTTCGCACTTGTGTTAGTGTTGAAAAACCACTTTTCGCACTTGTGTTAGTGTTGAAAAACCACTTTTCGCACTTGTGTTGGTGCAGGAAACCACTTTTGCACTTGTATTAGTGTGGAAAAACCACTTTTCGCACTTGTGTTAGTGTTGAAAAACCACTTTTCGCACTTGTGTTAGTGTTGAAAAACCACTTTTCGCACTTGTGTTGGTGCAGGAAACCACTTTTGCACTTGTATTAGTGTGGAAAAACACTTTTTGCACTTGTGATATTGTTGAAAAACCACTTTTCACACTTGTGTTAGTGTTGAAAAACCACTTTTCGCACTTGTGTTGGTGCAGGAAACCACTTTTGCACTTGTATTAGTGTGGAAAAAACACTTTTTGCACTTGTGATAGTGTTGAAAAACCACTTTTTGCACTTGTGTTGGTGTTGAAAAACCACTTTTCGCACTTGTGTTGTTGCAGGAAACCACTTTTGCACTTGTATTAGTGTGGAAAAAACACTTTTTGCACTTGTGATAGTGTTGAAAAACCACTTTTTGCACTTGTTTTAGTGTTGAAAAACCACTTTTCGTACTTGTGTTGGTGCAGGAAACCACTTTTGCACTTGTATTAGTGTGGAAAAACCACTTTTTGCACTTGTGTTAGTGTTGAAAAACCACTTTTCGCACTTGTGTTAGTGTTGAAAAACCACTTTTCGCACTTGTATTAGTGTTGAAAAAACACTTTTTGCACTTGTGATAGTGTTGAAAAACTACTTTTCGCACTTGTGTTAGTGTTGAAAAACCACTTTTCGCACTTGTGTTGGTGCAGGAAACCACTTTTGCACTTGTATTAGTGTGGAAAAAACACTTTTTGCACTTGTGATAGTGTTGAAAAACCTCTTTTCGCACTTGTGTTAGTGTTGAAAAACCACTTTTCGCACTTGTGTTGGTGCAGGAAACCACTTTTGCACTTGTATTAGTGTGGAAAAAACACTTTTTGCACTTGTGATAGTGTTGAAAAACCTCTTTTCGCACTTGTGTTAGTGTTGAAAAACCACTTTTCGCACTTGTGTTGGTGCAGGAAACCACTTTTGGACTTGTATTAGTGTGGAAAAACCACTTTTCGCACTTGTGTTAGTGTTGAAAAACCACTTTTCGCACTTGTGTTAGTGCTGAAAAACCACTTTTCGTACTTGTGTTGGTGCAGGAAACCACTTTTGCACTTGTATTAGTGTGGAAAAAACACTTTTCGCACTTGTGTTAGTGTTGAAAAACCACTTTTCGCACTTGTGTTAGTGTTGAAAAACCACTTTTTGCACTTGTGTTAGTGTTGAAAAAGCACTTTTCGCACTTGTGTTACTGTTGAAAAACCACTTTTCGCACTTGTATTAGTGTGGAAAAAACACTTTTCGCACTTGTGTTGGTGCAGGAAACCACTTTTGCACTTGTATTAGTGTTGAAAAAACACTTTTTGCACTTGTGATAGTGTTGAAAAACCACTTTTCGCACTTGTGTTAGTGTTGAAAAACCATTTTCGCACTTGTGTTAGTGTTGAAAAACCACTTTTCGCACTTGTGTTGGTGCAGGAAACCACTTTTGCACTTGTATTAGTGTGGAAAAAACACTTTTTGCACTTGTGATAGTGTTGAAAAACCTCTTTTCGCACTTGTGTTAGTGTTGAAAAACCACTTTTCGCACTTGTGTTGGTGCAGGAAACCACTTTTGCACTTGTATTAGTGTGGAAAAACCACTTTTCGCACTTGTGTTAGTGTTGAAAAACCACTTTTCGCACTTGTGTGGGTGCAGGAAACCACTTTTGCACTTGTATTAGTGTGGAAAAAACACTTTTTGCACTTGTGATAGTGATGAAAAACCACTTTTTGCACTTGTGTTGGTGTTGAAAAACCACTTTTCGCACTTGTGTTAGTGTTGAAAAACCACTTTTCGCACTTGTGTTAGTGTTGAAAAACCACTTTTCGCACTTGTGTTAGTGTTGAAAAACCACTTTTCGCACTTGTGTGGGTGCAGGAAACCACTTTTGCACTTGTATTAGTGTGGAAAAACCACTTTTCGCACTTGTGTTAGTGTTGAAAACCCACTTTTCGCACTTGTGTTAGTGTTGAAAAACCACTTTTCGCACTTGTGTTAGTGTTGAAAAACCACTTTTCGCGCTTGTGTTAGTGTTGAAAAACCACTTTTCGCACTTGTGTTGGTGCAGGAAACCACTTTTGCACTTGTATTAGTGTGGAAAAAACACTTTTTGCAATTGTGATAGTGTTGAAAAACCACTTTTTGCACTTGTGTTGGTGTTGAAAAACCACTTTTCGCACTTGTGTTGTTGCAGGAAACCACTTTTGCACTTGTATTAGTGTGGAAAAACCACTTTTCGCACTTGTGTTAGTGTTGAAAAACCACTTTTCGCACTTGTGTTATTGTTGAAAAACCACTTTTCGCACTTGTGTTGGTGCAGGAAACCACTTTTGCACTTGTATTAGTGTGGAAAAAACACTTTTTGCACTTGTGATAGTGTTGAAAAACCTCTTTTCGCACTTGTGTTAGTGTTGAAAAACCACTTTTCGCACTTGTGTTGGTGCAGGAAACCACTTTTGCACTTGTATTAGTGTGGAAAAACCACTTTTCGCACTTGTGTTAGTGTTGAAAAACCACTTTTCGCACTTGTGTGGGTGCAGGAAACCACTTTTGCACTTGTATTAGTGTGGAAAAAACACTTTTTGCACTTGTGATAGTGATGAAAAACCACTTTTTGCACTTGTGTTGGTGTTGAAAAACCACTTTTCGCACTTGTGTTGGTGCAGGAAACCACTTTTGCACTTGTATTAGTGTGGAAAAACCACTTTTCGCACTTGTGTTAGTGTTGAAAAACCACTTTTCGCACTTGTGTTAGTGTTGAAAAACCACTTTTCGCACTTGTGTTAGTGTTGAAAAACCACTTTTCGCGCTTGTGTTAGTGTTGAAAAACCACTTTTCGCACTTGTGTTGGTGCAGGAAACCACTTTTGCACTTGTATTAGTGTGGAAAAAACACTTTTTGCAATTGTGATAGTGTTGAAAAACCACTTTTTGCACTTGTGTTGGTGTTGAAAAACCACTTTTCGCACTTGTGTTGTTGCAGGAAACCACTTTTGCACTTGTATTAGTGTGGAAAAACCACTTTTCGCACTTGTGTTAGTGTTGAAAAACCACTTTTCGCACTTGTGTTATTGTTGAAAAACCACTTTTCGCACTTGTGTTGGTGCAGGAAACCACTTTTGCACTTGTATTAGTGTTGAAAAAACACTTTTTGCACTTGTGATAGTGTTGAAAAACCACTTTTCGCACTTGTGTTAGTGTTGAAAAACCATTTTCGCACTTGTGTTAGTGTTGAAAAACCACTTTTCGCACTTGTGTTGGTGCAGGAAACCACTTTTGCACTTGTATTAGTGTGGAAAAAACACTTTTTGCACTTGTGATAGTGTTGAAAAACCTCTTTTCGCACTTGTGTTAGTGTTGAAAAACCACTTTTCGCACTTGTGTTGGTGCAGGAAACCACTTTTGCACTTGTATTAGTGTGGAAAAACCACTTTTCGCACTTGTGTTAGTGTTGAAAAACCACTTTTCGCACTTGTGTTAGTGTTGAAAAACCACTTTTTGCACTTGTGTTAGTGTTGAAAAAGCACTTTTCGCACTTGTGTTACTGTTGAAAAACCACTTTTCGCACTTGTGTTGATGCAGGAAACCACTTTTGAACCTGTATTAGTGTGGAAAAAACACTTTTCGCACTTGTGTTAGTGTTGAAAAACCACTTTTCGCACTTGTGTTAGTGTTGAAAAACCACTTTTCGCACTTGTGTTGGTGCAGGAAACCACTTTTGCACTTGTATTAGTGTGGAAAAACCACTTTTCGCACTTGTGTTAGTGTTGAAAAACCACTTTTCGCACTTGTGTTAGTGTTGAAAAACCACTTTTCGCACTTGTGTTGGTGCAGGAAACCACTTTTGCACTTGTATTAGTGTGGAAAAACACTTTTTGCACTTGTGATATTGTTGAAAAACCACTTTTCACACTTGTGTTACTTTTCGCACTTGTGTTGGTGCAGGAAACCACTTTTGCACTTGTATTAGTGTGGAAAAACACTTTTATGCACTTGTGATAGTGTTGAAAGGAAACCACTTTTTGCACTTGTGTTGGTGTTGAAAAACCACTTTTCGCACTTGTGTTGTTGCAGGAAACCACTTTTGCACTTGTATTAGTGTGGAAAAAACACTTTTTGCACTTGTGATAGTGTTGAAAAACCACTTTTTGCACTTGTTTTAGTGTGAAAAACCACTTTTTCGTACTTGTGTTGGTGCAGGAAACCACTTTTGCACTTGTATTAGTGTGGAAAAACCACTTTTTGCACTTGTGTTAGTGTTGAAAAACCACTTTTCGCACTTGTGTTAGTGTTGAAAAACCACTTTTCGCACTTGTATTAGTGTTGAAAAAACACTTTTTGCACTTGTGATAGTGTTGAAAAACTACTTTTCGCACTTGTGTTAGTGTTGAAAAACCACTTTTCGCACTTGTGTTGGTGCAGGAAACCACTTTTGCACTTGTATTAGTGTGGAAAAAACACTTTTTGCACTTGTGATAGTGTTGAAAAACCTCTTTTCGCACTTGTGTTAGTGTTGAAAAACCACTTTTCGCACTTGTGTTGGTGCAGGAAACCACTTTTGCACTTGTATTAGTGTGGAAAAAACACTTTTTGCACTTGTGATAGTGTTGAAAAACCTCTTTTCGCACTTGTGTTAAGTGTGAAAAACCACTTTTCGCACTTGTGTTGGTGCAGGAAACCACTTTTGGACTTGGTATTAGTGTGGAAAAACCACTTTTCGCACTTGTGTTAGTGTTGAAAAACCACTTTTCGCACTTGTGTTAGTGCTGAAAAACCACTTTTCGTACTTGTGTTGGTGCAGGAAACCACTTTTGGCACTTGTATTAGTGTGGAAAAAAACAATTTTCGCACTTGTGTTAGTGTTGAAAAACCACTTTTCGCACTTGTGTTAGTGTTGAAAAACCACTTTTTGCACTTGTGTTAGTGTTGAAAAAGCACTTTTCGCACTTGTGTTACTGTTGAAAAACCACTTTTCGCACTTGTATTAGTGTGGAAAAAAACACTTTTCGCACTTGTGTTGGTGCAGGAAACCACTTTTGCACTTGTATTAGTGTTGAAAAAAACACTTTTTTGCACTTGTGATAGTGTTGAAAAACCACTTTTCGCACTTGTGTTAGTGTTGAAAAACCATTTTCGCACTTGTGTTAGTGTTGAAAAACCACTTTTCGCACTTGTGTTGGTGCAGGAAACCACTTTTGCACTTGTATTAGTGTGGAAAAAACACTTTTTGCACTTGTGATAGTGTTGAAAAACCTCTTTTCGCACTTGTGTTAGTGTTGAAAAACCCACTTTTCGCACTTGTGTTGGTGCAGGAAACCACTTTTGCACTTGTATTAGTGTGGAAAAACCACTTTTCGCACTTGTGTTAGTGTTGAAAAACACTTTTCGCACTTGTGTGGGTGCAGGAAACCACTTTTGCACTTGTATTAGTGTGGAAAAAACACTTTTTGCACTTGTGATAGTGATGAAAAACCACTTTTTGCACTTGTGTTGGTGTTGAAAAACCACTTTTCGCACTTGTGTTAGTGTTGAAAAACCACTTTTCGCACTTGTGTTAGTGTTGAAAAACCACTTTTCGCACTTTGTGTTAGTGTTGAAAAACCACTTTTCGCACTTGTGTGGGTGCAGGAAACCACTTTTGCACTTGTATTAGTGTGAAAAACCACTTTTCGCACTGTGTTAGTGTTGAAAACCCACTTTTCGCACTTGTGTTAGTGTTGAAAAACCACTTTTCTGCACTTGTGTTAGTGTTGAAAAACCACTTTTCGCGCTTGTGTTAGTGTTGAAAAACCACTTTTCGCACTTGTGTTGGTGCAGGAACCACTTTTGCACTTGTATTAGTGTGGAAAAAACACTTTTTTGCAATTGTGATAGTGTTGAAAACCACTTTTTGCACTTGTGTTGGTGTTGAAAAACCACTTTTCGCACTTGTGTTGTTGCAGGAAACCACTTTTGCACTTGTATTAGTGTGGAAAAACCACTTTTCGCACTTGTGTTAGTGTTGAAAAACCACTTTTCGCACTTGTGTTATTGTTGAAAAACCACTTTCGCACTTGTGTTGGTGCAGGAAACCACTTTTTGCACTTGTATTAGTGTGGAAAAAACACTTTTGCACTTGTGATAGTGTTGAAAAACCACTTTTCGCACTTGTGTTAGTGTTGAAAAACCATTTTCGCACTTGTGTTAGTGTTGAAAAACCACTTTTCGCACTTGTGTTGGTGCAGGAAACCACTTTTGCACTTGTATTAGTGTGGAAAAAACACTTTTTGCACTTGTGATAGTGTTGAAAAACCTCTTTTCGCACTTGTGTTAGTGTTGAAAAACCACTTTTCGCACTTGTGTTGGTGCAGGAAACCACTTTTGCACTTGTATTAGTGTGGAAAAAACCACTTTTCGCACTTGTGTTAGTGTTGAAAAACCACTTTTCGCACTTGTGTTAGTGTTGAAAACCACTTTTTGCTCTTGTGTTAGTGTTGAAAAAGCACTTTTTCGCACTTGTGTACTGTTGAAAAAACCACTTTTCGCACTTGTGTTGATGCAGGAAACCACTTTTGAACTTGTATTAGTGTGGAAAAAACACTTTTCGCACTTGTGTTAGTGTTGAAAAACCACTTTTCGCACTTGTGTTAGTGTTGAAAAACCACTTTTCGCACTTGTGTTGGTGCAGGAAACCACTTTTGCACTTGTATTTAGTGTGGGAAAAACCACTTTTCGCACTTGTGTTAGTGTTGAAAAACCACTTTTCGCACTTGTGTTAGTGTTGAAAAACCACTTTTCGCACTTGTGTTGGTGCAGGAAACCACTTTTGCACTTGTATTAGTGTGGAAAAACACTTTTTGCACTTGTGATATTGTTGAAAAACCACTTTTCACACTTGTGTTAGTGTTGAAAACCACTTTTCGCACTTGTGTTGGTGCAGGAAACCACTTTTTGCACTTGTATTAGTGTGGAAAAAACACTTTTTGCACTTGTGATAGTGTTGAAAAACCACTTTTTGCACTTGTGTTGGTGTTGAAAAACCACTTTTCGCACTTGTGTTGTTGCAGGAAACCACTTTTGCACTTGTATTAGTGTGGAAAAAACACTTTTTGCACTTGTGATAGTGTTGAAAAACCACTTTTTGCACTTGTTTTAGTGTTGAAAAACCACTTTTCGTACTTGTGTTGGTGCAGGAAACCACTTTTGCACTTGTATTAGTGTGGAAAAACCACTTTTTGCACTTGTGTTAGTGTTGAAAAACCACTTTTCGCACTTGTGTTAGTGTTGAAAAAACCACTTTTCGCACTTGTATTAGTGTTGAAAAAACACTTTTTGCACTTGTGATAGTGTTGAAAAACTACTTTTCGCACTTGTGTTAGTGTTGAAAAACCACTTTTCGCACTTGTGTTGGTGCAGGAAACCACTTTTGCACTTGTATTAGTGTGGAAAAACACTTTTTGCACTTGTGATAGTGTTGAAAAACCTCTTTTCGCACATTGTGTTAGTGTTGAAAAACCACTTTTCGCACTTGTGTTGGTGCAGGAACCACTTTTGCACTTGTATTAGTGTGGAAAAAACACTTTTGCCACTTGTGATAGTGTTGAAAAACCTCTTTTCGCACATTGTGTTAGTGTTGAAAAACCACTTTTCGCACTTGTGTTGGTGCAGGAAACCACTTTTGGACTTGTATTAGTGTGGAAAAACCACTTTTCGCACTTGTGTTAGTGTTGAAAAACCACTTTTCGCACTTGTGTTAGTGCTGAAAAACCACTTTTCGTACTTGTGTTGGTGCAGGAAACCACTTTTGCACTTGTATTAGTGTGGAAAAACCACTTTTTGCACTTGTGTTAGTGTTGAAAAACCACTTTTCGCACTTGTGTTAGTGTTGAAAAACCACTTTTCGCACTTGTGTTAGTGTTGAAAAACCACTTTTGCACTTGTATTAGTGTGGAAAAAACACTTTTTGCACTTGTGATAGTGTTGAAAAACCACTTTTCGCACTGGTGTTAGTGTTGAAAAACCACTTTTCGCACTTGTGTTGTGCAGGAAACCACTTTTGCGCTTGAATTAGTGTGGAAAAAACCACTTTTCGCACTTGTGTTAGTGTTGAAAAACCACTTTTCGAACTTGTGTTAGTGTTTAACAAACCAACTTTTCGCACTTGTGTTAGTGTTGAAAAACCACTTTCGCACTTGTGTTGGTGCAGGAAACCACTTTTGCACTTGTATTAGTGTGGAAAAAACACTTTTTCGCACTTGTGTTAGTGTTGAAAAACCACTTTTCGCACTTGTGTTAGTGTTGAAAAACCACTTTTTTGCACTTGTGTTAGTGTTGAAAAAGCACTTTTCGCACTTGTGTTACTGTTGAAAAACCACTTTTCGCACTTGTATTAGTGTGGGAAAAAACACTTTTCGCACTTGTGTTATTGTTGAAAAACCACTTTTCGCACTTGTGTTGGTGCAGGAAACCACTTTTGCACTTGTATTAGTGTTGAAAAAACACTTTTTGCACTTGTGATAGTGTTGAAAAACCACTTTTCGCACTTGTGTTAGTGTTGAAAAACCATTTTCGCACTTGTGTTAGTGTTGAAAAACCACTTTTCGCACTTGTGTTGGTGCAGGAAACCACTTTTGCACTTGTATTAGTGTGGAAAAAACACTTTTTGCACTTGTGATAGTGTTGAAAAACCTCTTTTCGCACTTGTGTTAGTGTTGAAAAACCACTTTTCGCACTTGTGTTAGTGTTGAAAAACCACTTTTCGCACTTGTGTTGGTGCAGGAAACCACTTTTCGCACTTGTGTTAGTGTTGAAAAACCACTTTTCGCACTTGTGTGGGTGCAGGAAACCACTTTTGCACTTGTATTAGTGTGGAAAAAACACTTTTTGCACTTGTGATAGTGATGAAAAACCACTTTTTGCACTTGTGTTGGTGTTGAAAAACCACTTTTCGCACTTGTGTTGGTGCAGGAAACCACTTTTGCACTTGTATTAGTGTGGAAAAACCACTTTTCGCACTTGTGTTAGTGTTGAAAAACCACTTTTCGCACTTGTGTTAGTGTTGAAAAACCACTTTTCGCACTTGTGTTAGTGTTGAAAAACCACTTTTCGCGCTTGTGTTAGTGTTGAAAAACCACTTTTCGCACTTGTGTTGGTGCAGGAAACCACTTTTGCACTTGTATTAGTGTGGAAAAAACACTTTTTGCAATTGTGATAGTGTTGAAAAACCACTTTTTGCACTTGTGTTGGTGTTGAAAAACCACTTTTCGCACTTGTGTTGTTGCAGGAAACCACTTTTGCACTTGTATTAGTGTGGAAAAACCACTTTTCGCACTTGTGTTAGTGTTGAAAAACCACTTTTCGCACTTGTGTTATTGTTGAAAAACCACTTTTCGCACTTGTGTTGGTGCAGGAAACCACTTTTGCACTTGTATTAGTGTTGAAAAAACACTTTTTGCACTTGTGATAGTGTTGAAAAACCACTTTTCGCCCTTGTGTTAGTGTTGAAAAACCATTTTCGCACTTGTGTTAGTGTTGAAAAACCACTTTTCGCACTTGTGTTGGTGCAGGAAACCACTTTTGCACTTGTATTAGTGTGGAAAAAACACTTTTTGCACTTGTGATAGTGTTGAAAAACCTCTTTTCGCACTTGTGTTAGTGTTGAAAAACCACTTTTCGCACTTGTGTTGGTGCAGGAAACCACTTTTGCACTTGTATTAGTGTGGAAAAACCACTTTTCGCACTTGTGTTAGTGTTGAAAAACCACTTTTCGCACTTGTGTTAGTGTTGAAAAACCACTTTTTGCACTTGTGTTAGTGTTGAAAAAGCACTTTTCGCACTTGTGTTACTGTTGAAAAACCACTTTTCGCACTTGTGTTGATGCAGGAAACCACTTTTGAACTTGTATTAGTGTGGAAAAAACACTTTTCGCACTTGTGTTAGTGTTGAAAAACCACTTTTCGCACTTGTGTTAGTGTTGAAAAACCACTTTTCGCACTTGTGTTGGTGCAGGAAACCACTTTTGCACTTGTATTAGTGTGGAAAAACCACTTTTCGCACTTGTGTTAGTGTTGAAAACCACTTTTCGCACTTGTGTTAGTGTTGAAAAACCACTTTTCGCACTTGTGTTGGTGCAGGAAACCACTTTTGCACTTGTATTAGTGTGGAAAAACACTTTTTGCACTTGTGATATTGTTGAAAAACCACTTTTCACACTTGTGTTAGTGTTGAAAAACCACTTTTCGCACTTGTGTTGGTGCAGGAAACCACTTTTGCACTTGTATTAGTGTGGAAAAAACACTTTTTGCACTTGTGATAGTGTTGAAAAACCACTTTTTGCACTTGTGTTGGTGTTGAAAAACCACTTTTCGCACTTGTGTTGTTGCAGGAAACCACTTTTGCACTTGTATTAGTGTGGAAAAAACACTTTTTGCACTTGTGATAGTGTTGAAAAACCACTTTTTGCACTTGTTTTAGTGTTGAAAAACCACTTTTCGTACTTGTGTTGGTGCAGGAAACCACTTTTGCACTTGTATTAGTGTGGAAAAACCACTTTTTGCACTTGTGTTAGTGTTGAAAAACCACTTTTCGCACTTGTGTTAGTGTTGAAAAACCACTTTTCGCACTTGAATTAGTGTTGAAAAAACACTTTTTGCACTTGTGATAGTGTTGAAAAACTACTTTTCGCACTTGTGTTAGTGTTGAAAAACCACTTTTCGCACTTGTGTTGGTGCAGGAAACCACTTTTGCACTTGTATTAGTGTGGAAAAAACACTTTTTGCACTTGTGATAGTGTTGAAAAACCTCTTTTCGCACTTGTGTTAGTGTTGAAAAACCACTTTTCGCACTTGTGTTGGTGCAGGAAACCACTTTTGCACTTGTATTAGTGTGGAAAAAACACTTTTTGCACTTGTGATAGTGTTGAAAAACCTCTTTTCGCACTTGTGTTAGTGTTGAAAAACCACTTTTCGCACTTGTGTTGGTGCAGGAAACCACTTTTGGACTTGTATTAGTGTGGAAAAACCACTTTTCGCACTTGTGTTAGTGTTGAAAAACCACTTTTCGCACTTGTGTTAGTGCTGAAAAACCACTTTTCGTACTTGTGTTGGTGCAGGAAACCACTTTTGCACTTGTATTAGTGTGGAAAAAACACTTTTCGCACTTGTGTTAGTGTTGAAAAACCACTTTTCGCACTTGTGTTAGTGTTGAAAAACCACTTTTTGCACTTGTGTTAGTGTTGAAAAAGCACTTTTCGCACTTGTGTTACTGTTGAAAAACCACTTTTCGCACTTGTATTAGTGTGGAAAAAACACTTTTCGCACTTGTGTTGGTGCAGGAAACCACTTTTGCACTTGTATTAGTGTTGAAAAAACACTTTTTGCACTTGTGATAGTGTTGAAAAACCACTTTTCGCACTTGTGTTAGTGTTGAAAAACCATTTTCGCACTTGTGTTAGTGTTGAAAAACCACTTTTCGCACTTGTGTTGGTGCAGGAAACCACTTTTGCACTTGTATTAGTGTGGAAAAAACACTTTTTGCACTTGTGATAGTGTTGAAAAACCTCTTTTCGCACTTGTGTTAGTGTTGAAAAACCACTTTTCGCACTTGTGTTGGTGCAGGAAACCACTTTTGCACTTGTATTAGTGTGGAAAAACCACTTTTCGCACTTGTGTTAGTGTTGAAAAACCACTTTTCGCACTTGTGTGGGTGCAGGAAACCACTTTTGCACTTGTATTAGTGTGGAAAAAACACTTTTTGCACTTGTGATAGTGATGAAAAACCACTTTTTGCACTTGTGTTGGTGTTGAAAAACCACTTTTCGCACTTGTGTTGGTGCAGGAAACCACTTTTGCACTTGTATTAGTGTGGAAAAACCACTTTTCGCACTTGTGTTAGTGTTGAAAAACCACTTTTCGCACTTGTGTTAGTGTTGAAAAACCACTTTTCGCACTTGTGTCAGTGTTGAAAAACCACTTTTCGCGCTTGTGTTAGTGTTGAAAAACCACTTTTCGCACTTGTGTTGGTGCAGGAAACCACTTTTGCACTTGTATTAGTGTGGAAAAAACACTTTTTGCAATTGTGATAGTGTTGAAAAACCACTTTTTGCACTTGTGTTGGTGTTGAAAAACCACTTTTCGCACTTGTGTTGTTGCAGGAAACCACTTTTGCACTTGTATTAGTGTGGAAAAACCACTTTTCGCACTTGTGTTAGTGTTGAAAAACCACTTTTCGCACTTGTGTTATTGTTGAAAAACCACTTTTCGCACTTGTGTTGGTGCAGGAAACCACTTTTGCACTTGTATTAGTGTTGAAAAAACACTTTTTGCACTTGTGATAGTGTTGAAAAACCACTTTTCGCACTTGTGTTAGTGTTGAAAAACCATTTTCGCACTTGTGTTAGTGTTGAAAAACCACTTTTCGCACTTGTGTTGGTGCAGGAAACCACTTTTGCACTTGTATTAGTGTGGAAAAAACACTTTTTGCACTTGTGATAGTGTTGAAAAACCTCTTTTCGCACTTGTGTTAGTGTTGAAAAACCACTTTTCGCACTTGTGTTGGTGCAGGAAACCACTTTTGCACTTGTATTAGTGTGGAAAAACCACTTTTCGCACTTGTGTTAGTGTTGAAAAACCACTTTTCGCACTTGTGTTAGTGTTGAAAAACCACTTTTTGCACTTGTGTTAGTGTTGAAAAAGCACTTTTCGCACTTGTGTTACTGTTGAAAAACCACTTTTCGCACTTGTGTTGATGCAGGAAACCACTTTTGAACTTGTATTAGTGTGGAAAAAACACTTTTCGCACTTGTGTTAGTGTTGAAAAACCACTTTTCGCACTTGTGTTAGTGTTGAAAAACCACTTTTCGCACTTGTGTTGGTGCAGGAAACCACTTTTGCACTTGTATTAGTGTGGAAAAACCACTTTTCGCACTTGTGTTAGTGTTGAAAAACCACTTTTCGCACTTGTGTTAGTGTTGAAAAACCACTTTTCGCACTTGTGTTGGTGCAGGAAACCACTTTTGCACTTGTATTAGTGTGGAAAAACACTTTTTGCACTTGTGATATTGTTGAAAAACCACTTTTCACACTTGTGTTAGTGTTGAAAAACCACTTTTCGCACTTGTGTTGGTGCAGGAAACCACTTTTGCACTTGTATTAGTGTGGAAAAAACACTTTTTGCACTTGTGATAGTGTTGAAAAACCACTTTTTGCACTTGTGTTGGTGTTGAAAAACCACTTTTCGCACTTGTGTTGTTGCAGGAAACCACTTTTGCACTTGTATTAGTGTGGAAAAAACACTTTTTGCACTTGTGATAGTGTTGAAAAACCACTTTTTGCACTTGTTTTAGTGTTGAAAAACCACTTTTCGTACTTGTGTTGGTGCAGGAAACCACTTTTGCACTTGTATTAGTGTGGAAAAACCACTTTTTGCACTTGTGTTAGTGTTGAAAAACCACTTTTCGCACTTGTGTTAGTGTTGAAAAACCACTTTTCGCACTTGTGTTAGTGTTGAAAAACCACTTTTGCACTTGTATTAGTGTGGAAAAAACACTTTTTGCACTTGTGATAGTGTTGAAAAACCACTTTTCGCACTGGTGTTAGTGTTGAAAAACCACTTTTCGCACTTGTGTTGGTGCAGGAAACCACTTTTGCACTTGAATTAGTGTGGAAAAAACCACTTTTCGCACTTGTGTTAGTGTTGAAAAACCACTTTTCGAACTTGTGTTAGTGTTTAAAAACCACTTTTCGCACTTGTGTTAGTGTTGAAAAACCACTTTTCGCACTTGTGTTGGTGCAGGAAACCACTTTTGCACTTGTATTAGTGTGGAAAAAACACTTTTCGCACTTGTGTTAGTGTTGAAAAACCACTTTTCGCACTTGTGTTAGTGTTGAAAAACCACTTTTTGCACTTGTGTTAGTGTTGAAAAAGCACTTTTCGCACTTGTGTTACTGTTGAAAAACCACTTTTCGCACTTGTATTAGTGTGGAAAAAACACTTTTCGCACTTGTGTTATTGTTGAAAAACCACTTTTCGCACTTGTGTTGGTGCAGGAAACCACTTTTGCACTTGTATTAGTGTTGAAAAAACACTTTTTGCACTTGTGATAGTGTTGAAAAACCACTTTTCGCACTTGTGTTAGTGTTGAAAAACCATTTTCGCACTTGTGTTAGTGTTGAAAAACCACTTTTCGCACTTGTGTTGGTGCAGGAAACCACTTTTGCACTTGTATTAGTGTGGAAAAAACACTTTTTGCACTTGTGATAGTGTTGAAAAACCTCTTTTTGCACTTGTGTTAGTGTTGAAAAACCACTTTTCGCACTTGTGTTGGTGCAGGAAACCACTTTTGCACTTGTATTAGTGTGGAAAAACCACTTTTCGCACTTGTGTTAGTGTTGAAAAACCACTTTTCGCACTTGTGTGGGTGCAGGAAACCACTTTTGCACTTGTATTAGTGTGGAAAAAACACTTTTTGCACTTGTGATAGTGATGAAAAACCACTTTTTGCACTTGTGTTGGTGTTGAAAAACCACTTTTCGCACTTGTGTTGGTGCAGGAAACCACTTTTGCACTTGTATTAGTGTGGAAAAACCACTTTTCGCACTTGTGTTAGTGTTGAAAAACCACTTTTCGCACTTGTGTTAGTGTTGAAAAACCACTTTTCGCACTTGTGTTAGTGTTGAAAAACCACTTTTCGCGCTTGTGTTAGTGTTGAAAAACCACTTTTCGCACTTGTGTTGGTGCAGGAAACCACTTTTGCACTTGTATTAGTGTGGAAAAAACACTTTTTGCAATTGTGATAGTGTTGAAAAACCACTTTTTGCACTTGTGTTGGTGTTGAAAAACCACTTTTCGCACTTGTGTTGTTGCAGGAAACCACTTTTGCACTTGTATTAGTGTGGAAAAACCACTTTTCGCACTTGTGTTAGTGTTGAAAAACCACTTTTCGCACTTGTGTTATTGTTGAAAAACCACTTTTCGCACTTGTGTTGGTGCAGGAAACCACTTTTGCACTTGTATTAGTGTTGAAAAAACACTTTTTGCACTTGTGATAGTGTTGAAAAACCACTTTTCGCACTTGTGTTAGTGTTGAAAAACCATTTTCGCACTTGTGTTAGTGTTGAAAAACCACTTTTCGCACTTGTGTTGGTGCAGGAAACCACTTTTGCACTTGTATTAGTGTGGAAAAAACACTTTTTGCACTTGTGATAGTGTTGAAAAACCTCTTTTCGCACTTGTGTTAGTGTTGAAAAACCACTTTTCGCACTTGTGTTGGTGCAGGAAACCACTTTTGCACTTGTATTAGTGTGGAAAAACCACTTTTCGCACTTGTGTTAGTGTTGAAAAACCACTTTTCGCACTTGTGTTAGTGTTGAAAAACCACTTTTTGCACTTGTGTTAGTGTTGAAAAAGCACTTTTCGCACTTGTGTTACTGTTGAAAAACCACTTTTCGCACTTGTGTTGATGCAGGAAACCACTTTTGAACTTGTATTAGTGTGGAAAAAACACTTTTCGCACTTGTGTTAGTGTTGAAAAACCACTTTTCGCACTTGTGTTAGTGTTGAAAAACCACTTTTCGCACTTGTGTTGGTGCAGGAAACCACTTTTGCACTTGTATTAGTGTGGAAAAACCACTTTTCGCACTTGTGTTAGTGTTGAAAAACCACTTTTCGCACTTGTGTTAGTGTTGAAAAACCACTTTTCGCACTTGTGTTGGTGCAGGAAACCACTTTTGCACTTGTATTAGTGTGGAAAAACACTTTTTGCACTTGTGATATTGTTGAAAAACCACTTTTCACACTTGTGTTAGTGTTGAAAAACCACTTTTCGCACTTGTGTTGGTGCAGGAAACCACTTTTGCACTTGTATTAGTGTGGAAAAAACACTTTTTGCACTTGTGATAGTGTTGAAAAACCACTTTTTGCACTTGTGTTGGTGTTGAAAAACCACTTTTCGCACTTGTGTTGTTGCAGGAAACCACTTTTGCACTTGTATTAGTGTGGAAAAAACACTTTTTGCACTTGTGATAGTGTTGAAAAACCACTTTTTGCACTTGTTTTAGTGTTGAAAAACCACTTTTCGTACTTGTGTTGGTGCAGGAAACCACTTTTGCACTTGTATTAGTGTGGAAAAACCACTTTTTGCACTTGTGTTAGTGTTGAAAAACCACTTTTCGCACTTGTGTTAGTGTTGAAAAACCACTTTTCGCACTTGTATTAGTGTTGAAAAAACACTTTTTGCACTTGTGATAGTGTTGAAAAACTACTTTTCGCACTTGTGTTAGTGTTGAAAAACCACTTTTCGCACTTGTGTTGGTGCAGGAAACCACTTTTGCACTTGTATTAGTGTGGAAAAAACACTTTTTGCACTTGTGATAGTGTTGAAAAACCTCTTTTCGCACTTGTGTTAGTGTTGAAAAACCACTTTTCGCACTTGTGTTGGTGCAGGAAACCACTTTTGCACTTGTATTAGTGTGGAAAAAACACTTTTTGCACTTGTGATAGTGTTGAAAAACCTCTTTTCGCACTTGTGTTAGTGTTGAAAAACCACTTTTCGCACTTGTGTTGGTGCAGGAAACCACTTTTGGACTTGTATTAGTGTGGAAAAACCACTTTTCGCACTTGTGTTAGTGTTGAAAAACCACTTTTCGCACTTGTGTTAGTGCTGAAAAACCACTTTTCGTACTTGTGTTGGTGCAGGAAACCACTTTTGCACTTGTATTAGTGTGGAAAAAACACTTTTCGCACTTGTGTTAGTGTTGAAAAACCACTTTTCGCACTTGTGTTAGTGTTGAAAAACCACTTTTTGCACTTGTGTTAGTGTTGAAAAAGCACTTTTCGCACTTGTGTTACTGTTGAAAAACCACTTTTCGCACTTGTATTAGTGTGGAAAAAACACTTTTCGCACTTGTGTTGGTGCAGGAAACCACTTTTGCACTTGTATTAGTGTTGAAAAAACACTTTTTGCACTTGTGATAGTGTTGAAAAACCACTTTTCGCACTTGTGTTAGTGTTGAAAAACCATTTTCGCACTTGTGTTAGTGTTGAAAAACCACTTTTCGCACTTGTGTTGGTGCAGGAAACCACTTTTGCACTTGTATTAGTGTGGAAAAAACACTTTTTGCACTTGTGATAGTGTTGAAAAACCTCTTTTCGCACTTGTGTTAGTGTTGAAAAACCACTTTTCGCACTTGTGTTGGTGCAGGAAACCACTTTTGCACTTGTATTAGTGTGGAAAAACCACTTTTCGCACTTGTGTTAGTGTTGAAAAACCACTTTTCGCACTTGTGTGGGTGCAGGAAACCACTTTTGCACTTGTATTAGTGTGGAAAAAACACTTTTTGCACTTGTGATAGTGATGAAAAACCACTTTTTGCACTTGTGTTGGTGTTGAAAAACCACTTTTCGCACTTGTGTTAGTGTTGAAAAACCACTTTTCGCACTTGTGTTAGTGTTGAAAAACCACTTTTCGCACTTGTGTTAGTGTTGAAAAACCACTTTTCGCACTTGTGTGGGTGCAGGAAACCACTTTTGCACTTGTATTAGTGTGGAAAAACCACTTTTCGCACTTGTGTTAGTGTTGAAAAACCACTTTTCGCACTTGTGTTAGTGTTGAAAAACCACTTTTCGCACTTGTGTTAGTGTTGAAAAACCACTTTTCGCGCTTGTGTTAGTGTTGAAAAACCACTTTTCGCACTTGTGTTGGTGCAGGAAACCACTTTTGCACTTGTATTAGTGTGGAAAAAACACTTTTTGCAATTGTGATAGTGTTGAAAAACCACTTTTTGCACTTGTGTTGGTGTTGAAAAACCACTTTTCGCACTTGTGTTGTTGCAGGAAACCACTTTTGCACTTGTATTAGTGTGGAAAAACCACTTTTCGCACTTGTGTTAGTGTTGAAAAACCACTTTTCGCACTTGTGTTATTGTTGAAAAACCACTTTTCGCACTTGTGTTGGTGCAGGAAACCACTTTTGCACTTGTATTAGTGTGGAAAAAACACTTTTTGCACTTGTGATAGTGTTGAAAAACCACTTTTCGCACTTGTGTTAGTGTTGAAAAACCATTTTCGCACTTGTGTTAGTGTTGAAAAACCACTTTTCGCACTTGTGTTGGTGCAGGAAACCACTTTTGCACTTGTATTAGTGTGGAAAAAACACTTTTTGCACTTGTGATAGTGTTGAAAAACCTCTTTTCGCACTTGTGTTAGTGTTGAAAAACCACTTTTCGCACTTGTGTTGGTGCAGGAAACCACTTTTGCACTTGTATTAGTGTGGAAAAACCACTTTTCGCACTTGTGTTAGTGTTGAAAAACCACTTTTCGCACTTGTGTTAGTGTTGAAAAACCACTTTTTGCTCTTGTGTTAGTGTTGAAAAAGCACTTTTCGCACTTGTGTTACTGTTGAAAAACCACTTTTCGCACTTGTGTTGATGCAGGAAACCACTTTTGAACTTGTATTAGTGTGGAAAAAACACTTTTCGCACTTGTGTTAGTGTTGAAAAACCACTTTTCGCACTTGTGTTAGTGTTGAAAAACCACTTTTCGCACTTGTGTTGGTGCAGGAAACCACTTTTGCACTTGTATTAGTGTGGAAAAACCACTTTTCGCACTTGTGTTAGTGTTGAAAAACCACTTTTCGCACTTGTGTTAGTGTTGAAAAACCACTTTTCGCACTTGTGTTGGTGCAGGAAACCACTTTTGCACTTGTATTAGTGTGGAAAAACACTTTTTGCACTTGTGATATTGTTGAAAAACCACTTTTCACACTTGTGTTAGTGTTGAAAAACCACTTTTCGCACTTGTGTTGGTGCAGGAAACCACTTTTGCACTTGTATTAGTGTGGAAAAAACACTTTTTGCACTTGTGATAGTGTTGAAAAACCACTTTTTGCACTTGTGTTGGTGTTGAAAAACCACTTTTCGCACTTGTGTTGTTGCAGGAAACCACTTTTGCACTTGTATTAGTGTGGAAAAAACACTTTTTGCACTTGTGATAGTGTTGAAAAACCACTTTTTGCACTTGTTTTAGTGTTGAAAAACCACTTTTCGTACTTGTGTTGGTGCAGGAAACCACTTTTGCACTTGTATTAGTGTGGAAAAACCACTTTTTGCACTTGTGTTAGTGTTGAAAAACCACTTTTCGCACTTGTGTTAGTGTTGAAAAACCACTTTTCGCACTTGTATTAGTGTTGAAAAAACACTTTTTGCACTTGTGATAGTGTTGAAAAACTACTTTTCGCACTTGTGTTAGTGTTGAAAAACCACTTTTCGCACTTGTGTTGGTGCAGGAAACCACTTTTGCACTTGTATTAGTGTGGAAAAAACACTTTTTGCACTTGTGATAGTGTTGAAAAACCTCTTTTCGCACTTGTGTTAGTGTTGAAAAACCACTTTTCGCACTTGTGTTGGTGCAGGAAACCACTTTTGCACTTGTATTAGTGTGGAAAAAACACTTTTTGCACTTGTGATAGTGTTGAAAAACCTCTTTTCGCACTTGTGTTAGTGTTGAAAAACCACTTTTCGCACTTGTGTTGGTGCAGGAAACCACTTTTGGACTTGTATTAGTGTGGAAAAACCACTTTTCGCACTTGTGTTAGTGTTGAAAAACCACTTTTCGCACTTGTGTTAGTGCTGAAAAACCACTTTTCGTACTTGTGTTGGTGCAGGAAACCACTTTTGCACTTGTATTAGTGTGGAAAAACCACTTTTTGCACTTGTGTTAGTGTTGAAAAACCACTTTTCGCACTTGTGTTAGTGTTGAAAAACCACTTTTCGCACTTGTGTTAGTGTTGAAAAACCACTTTTGCACTTGTATTAGTGTGGAAAAAACACTTTTTGCACTTGTGATAGTGTTGAAAAACCACTTTTCGCACTGGTGTTAGTGTTGAAAAACCACTTTTCGCACTTGTGTTGGTGCAGGAAACCACTTTTGCGCTTGAATTAGTGTGGAAAAAACCACTTTTCGCACTTGTGTTAGTGTTGAAAAACCACTTTTCGAACTTGTGTTAGTGTTTAAAAACCACTTTTCGCACTTGTGTTAGTGTTGAAAAACCACTTTTCGCACTTGTGTTGGTGCAGGAAACCACTTTTGCACTTGTATTAGTGTGGAAAAAACACTTTTCGCACTTGTGTTAGTGTTGAAAAACCACTTTTCGCACTTGTGTTAGTGTTGAAAAACCACTTTTTGCACTTGTGTTAGTGTTGAAAAAGCACTTTTCGCACTTGTGTTACTGTTGAAAAACCACTTTTCGCACTTGTATTAGTGTGGAAAAAACACTTTTCGCACTTGTGTTATTGTTGAAAAACCACTTTTCGCACTTGTGTTGGTGCAGGAAACCACTTTTGCACTTGTATTAGTGTTGAAAAAACACTTTTTGCACTTGTGATAGTGTTGAAAAACCACTTTTCGCACTTGTGTTAGTGTTGAAAAACCATTTTCGCACTTGTGTTAGTGTTGAAAAACCACTTTTCGCACTTGTGTTGGTGCAGGAAACCACTTTTGCACTTGTATTAGTGTGGAAAAAACACTTTTTGCACTTGTGATAGTGTTGAAAAACCTCTTTTCGCACTTGTGTTAGTGTTGAAAAACCACTTTTCGCACTTGTGTTGGTGCAGGAAACCACTTTTGCACTTGTATTAGTGTGGAAAAACCACTTTTCGCACTTGTGTTAGTGTTGAAAAACCACTTTTCGCACTTGTGTGGGTGCAGGAAACCACTTTTGCACTTGTATTAGTGTGGAAAAAACACTTTTTGCACTTGTGATAGTGATGAAAAACCACTTTTTGCACTTGTGTTGGTGTTGAAAAACCACTTTTCGCACTTGTGTTGGTGCAGGAAACCACTTTTGCACTTGTATTAGTGTGGAAAAACCACTTTTCGCACTTGTGTTAGTGTTGAAAAACCACTTTTCGCACTTGTGTTAGTGTTGAAAAACCACTTTTCGCACTTGTGTTAGTGTTGAAAAACCACTTTTCGCGCTTGTGTTAGTGTTGAAAAACCACTTTTCGCACTTGTGTTGGTGCAGGAAACCACTTTTGCACTTGTATTAGTGTGGAAAAAACACTTTTTGCAATTGTGATAGTGTTGAAAACCACTTTTTGCACTTGTGTTGGTGTTGAAAAACCACTTTTCGCACTTGTGTTGTTGCAGGAAACCACTTTTGCACTTGTATTAGTGTGGAAAAACCACTTTTCGCACTTGTGTTAGTGTTGAAAAACCACTTTTCGCACTTGTGTTATTGTTGAAAAACCACTTTTCGCACTTGTGTTGGTGCAGGAAACCACTTTTGCACTTGTATTAGTGTTGAAAAAACACTTTTTGCACTTGTGATAGTGTTGAAAAACCACTTTTCGCACTTGTGTTAGTGTTGAAAAACCATTTTCGCACTTGTGTTAGTGTTGAAAAACCACTTTTCGCACTTGTGTTGGTGCAGGAAACCACTTTTGCACTTGTATTAGTGTGGAAAAAAACACTTTTTGCACTTGTGATAGTGTTGAAAAACCTCTTTTCGCACTTGTGTTAGTGTTGAAAAACCACTTTTCGCACTTGTGTTGGTGCAGGAAACCACTTTTGCACTTGTATTAGTGTGGAAAAACCACTTTTCGCACTTGTGTTAGTGTTGAAAAACCACTTTTCGCACTTGTGTTAGTGTTGAAAAACCACTTTTTGCACTTGTGTTAGTGTTGAAAAAGCACTTTTCGCACTTGTGTTACTGTTGAAAAACCACTTTTCGCACTTGTGTTGATGCAGGAAACCACTTTTGAACTTGTATTAGTGTGGAAAAAACACTTTTCGCACTTGTGTTAGTGTTGAAAAACCACTTTTCGCACTTGTGTTAGTGTTGAAAAACCACTTTTCGCACTTGTGTTGGTGCAGGAAACCACTTTTGCACTTGTATTAGTGTTGAAAAAACACTTTTTGCACTTGTGATAGTGTTGAAAAACCACTTTTCGCACTTGTGTTAGTGTTGAAAAACCATTTTCGCACTTGTGTTAGTGTTGAAAAACCACTTTTCGCACTTGTGTTGGTGCAGGAAACCACTTTTGCACTTGTATTAGTGTGGAAAAAACACTTTTTGCACTTGTGATAGTGTTGAAAAACCTCTTTTCGCACTTGTGTTAGTGTTGAAAAACCACTTTTCGCACTTGTGTTGGTGCAGGAAACCACTTTTGCACTTGTATTAGTGTGGAAAAACCACTTTTCGCACTTGTGTTAGTGTTGAAAAACCACTTTTCGCACTTGTGTTAGTGTTGAAAAACCACTTTTTGCACTTGTGTTAGTGTTGAAAAAGCACTTTTCGCACTTGTGTTACTGTTGAAAAACCACTTTTCGCACTTGTGTTGATGCAGGAAACCACTTTTGAACTTGTATTAGTGTGGAAAAAACACTTTTCGCACTTGTGTTAGTGTTGAAAAACCACTTTTCGCACTTGTGTTAGTGTTGAAAAACCACTTTTCGCACTTGTGTTGGTGCAGGAAACCACTTTTGCACTTGTATTAGTGTGGAAAAACCACTTTTCGCACTTGTGTTAGTGTTGAAAAACCACTTTTCGCACTTGTGTTAGTGTTGAAAAACCACTTTTCGCACTTGTGTTGGTGCAGGAAACCACTTTTGCACTTGTATTAGTGTGGAAAAACACTTTTTGCACTTGTGATATTGTTGAAAAACCACTTTTCACACTTGTGTTAGTGTTGAAAAACCACTTTTCGCACTTGTGTTGGTGCAGGAAACCACTTTTGCACTTGTATTAGTGTGGAAAAAACACTTTTTGCACTTGTGATAGTGTTGAAAAACCACTTTTTGCACTTGTGTTGGTGTTGAAAAACCACTTTTCGCACTTGTGTTGTTGCAGGAAACCACTTTTGCACTTGTATTAGTGTGGAAAAAACACTTTTTGCACTTGTGATAGTGTTGAAAAACCACTTTTTGCACTTGTTTTAGTGTTGAAAAACCACTTTTCGTACTTGTGTTGGTGCAGGAAACCACTTTTGCACTTGTATTAGTGTGGAAAAACCACTTTTTGCACTTGTGTTAGTGTTGAAAAACCACTTTTCGCACTTGTGTTAGTGTTGAAAAACCACTTTTCGCACTTGTATTAGTGTTGAAAAAACACTTTTTGCACTTGTGATAGTGTTGAAAAACTACTTTTCGCACTTGTGTTAGTGTTGAAAAACCACTTTTCGCACTTGTGTTGGTGCAGGAAACCACTTTTGCACTTGTATTAGTGTGGAAAAAACACTTTTTGCACTTGTGATAGTGTTGAAAAACCTCTTTTCGCACTTGTGTTAGTGTTGAAAAACCACTTTTCGCACTTGTGTTGGTGCAGGAAACCACTTTTGCACTTGTATTAGTGTGGAAAAAACACTTTTTGCACTTGTGATAGTGTTGAAAAACCTCTTTTCGCACTTGTGTTAGTGTTGAAAAACCACTTTTCGCACTTGTGTTGGTGCAGGAAACCACTTTTGGACTTGTATTAGTGTGGAAAAACCACTTTTCGCACTTGTGTTAGTGTTGAAAAACCACTTTTCGCACTTGTGTTAGTGCTGAAAAACCACTTTTCGTACTTGTGTTGGTGCAGGAAACCACTTTTGCACTTGTATTAGTGTGGAAAAAACACTTTTCGCACTTGTGTTAGTGTTGAAAAACCACTTTTCGCACTTGTGTTAGTGTTGAAAAACCACTTTTTGCACTTGTGTTAGTGTTGAAAAAGCACTTTTCGCACTTGTGTTACTGTTGAAAAACCACTTTTCGCACTTGTATTAGTGTGGAAAAAACACTTTTCGCACTTGTGTTGGTGCAGGAAACCACTTTTGCACTTGTATTAGTGTTGAAAAAACACTTTTTGCACTTGTGATAGTGTTGAAAAACCACTTTTCGCACTTGTGTTAGTGTTGAAAAACCATTTTCGCACTTGTGTTAGTGTTGAAAAACCACTTTTCGCACTTGTGTTGGTGCAGGAAACCACTTTTGCACTTGTATTAGTGTGGAAAAAACACTTTTTGCACTTGTGATAGTGTTGAAAAACCTCTTTTCGCACTTGTGTTAGTGTTGAAAAACCACTTTTCGCACTTGTGTTGGTGCAGGAAACCACTTTTGCACTTGTATTAGTGTGGAAAAACCACTTTTCGCACTTGTGTTAGTGTTGAAAAACCACTTTTCGCACTTGTGTGGGTGCAGGAAACCACTTTTGCACTTGTATTAGTGTGGAAAAAACACTTTTTGCACTTGTGATAGTGATGAAAAACCACTTTTTGCACTTGTGTTGGTGTTGAAAAACCACTTTTCGCACTTGTGTTAGTGTTGAAAAACCACTTTTCGCACTTGTGTTAGTGTTGAAAAACCACTTTTCGCACTTGTGTTAGTGTTGAAAAACCACTTTTCGCACTTGTGTGGGTGCAGGAAACCACTTTTGCACTTGTATTAGTGTGGAAAAACCACTTTTCGCACTTGTGTTAGTGTTGAAAAACCACTTTTCGCACTTGTGTTAGTGTTGAAAAACCACTTTTCGCACTTGTGTTAGTGTTGAAAAACCACTTTTCGCGCTTGTGTTAGTGTTGAAAAACCACTTTTCGCACTTGTGTTGGTGCAGGAAACCACTTTTGCACTTGTATTAGTGTGGAAAAAACACTTTTTGCAATTGTGATAGTGTTGAAAAACCACTTTTTGCACTTGTGTTGGTGTTGAAAAACCACTTTTCGCACTTGTGTTGTTGCAGGAAACCACTTTTGCACTTGTATTAGTGTGGAAAAACCACTTTTCGCACTTGTGTTAGTGTTGAAAAACCACTTTTCGCACTTGTGTTATTGTTGAAAAACCACTTTTCGCACTTGTGTTGGTGCAGGAAACCACTTTTGCACTTGTATTAGTGTGGAAAAAACACTTTTTGCACTTGTGATAGTGTTGAAAAACCACTTTTCGCACTTGTGTTAGTGTTGAAAAACCATTTTCGCACTTGTGTTAGTGTTGAAAAACCACTTTTCGCACTTGTGTTGGTGCAGGAAACCACTTTTGCACTTGTATTAGTGTGGAAAAAACACTTTTTGCACTTGTGATAGTGTTGAAAAACCTCTTTTCGCACTTGTGTTAGTGTTGAAAAACCACTTTTCGCACTTGTGTTGGTGCAGGAAACCACTTTTGCACTTGTATTAGTGTGGAAAAACCACTTTTCGCACTTGTGTTAGTGTTGAAAAACCACTTTTCGCACTTGTGTTAGTGTTGAAAAACCACTTTTTGCTCTTGTGTTAGTGTTGAAAAAGCACTTTTCGCACTTGTGTTACTGTTGAAAAACCACTTTTCGCACTTGTGTTGATGCAGGAAACCACTTTTGAACTTGTATTAGTGTGGAAAAAACACTTTTCGCACTTGTGTTAGTGTTGAAAAACCACTTTTCGCACTTGTGTTAGTGTTGAAAAACCACTTTTCGCACTTGTGTTGGTGCAGGAAACCACTTTTGCACTTGTATTAGTGTGGAAAAACCACTTTTCGCACTTGTGTTAGTGTTGAAAAACCACTTTTCGCACTTGTGTTAGTGTTGAAAAACCACTTTTCGCACTTGTGTTGGTGCAGGAAACCACTTTTGCACTTGTATTAGTGTGGAAAAACACTTTTTGCACTTGTGATATTGTTGAAAAACCACTTTTCACACTTGTGTTAGTGTTGAAAAACCACTTTTCGCACTTGTGTTGGTGCAGGAAACCACTTTTGCACTTGTATTAGTGTGGAAAAAACACTTTTTGCACTTGTGATAGTGTTGAAAAACCACTTTTTGCACTTGTGTTGGTGTTGAAAAACCACTTTTCGCACTTGTGTTGTTGCAGGAAACCACTTTTGCACTTGTATTAGTGTGGAAAAAACACTTTTTGCACTTGTGATAGTGTTGAAAAACCACTTTTTGCACTTGTTTTAGTGTTGAAAAACCACTTTTCGTACTTGTGTTGGTGCAGGAAACCACTTTTGCACTTGTATTAGTGTGGAAAAACCACTTTTTGCACTTGTGTTAGTGTTGAAAAACCACTTTTCGCACTTGTGTTAGTGTTGAAAAACCACTTTTCGCACTTGTATTAGTGTTGAAAAAACACTTTTTGCACTTGTGATAGTGTTGAAAAACTACTTTTCGCACTTGTGTTAGTGTTGAAAAACCACTTTTCGCACTTGTGTTGGTGCAGGAAACCACTTTTGCACTTGTATTAGTGTGGAAAAAACACTTTTTGCACTTGTGATAGTGTTGAAAAACCTCTTTTCGCACTTGTGTTAGTGTTGAAAAACCACTTTTCGCACTTGTGTTGGTGCAGGAAACCACTTTTGCACTTGTATTAGTGTGGAAAAAACACTTTTTGCACTTGTGATAGTGTTGAAAAACCTCTTTTCGCACTTGTGTTAGTGTTGAAAAACCACTTTTCGCACTTGTGTTGGTGCAGGAAACCACTTTTGGACTTGTATTAGTGTGGAAAAACCACTTTTCGCACTTGTGTTAGTGTTGAAAAACCACTTTTCGCACTTGTGTTAGTGCTGAAAAACCACTTTTCGTACTTGTGTTGGTGCAGGAAACCACTTTTGCACTTGTATTAGTGTGGAAAAACCACTTTTTGCACTTGTGTTAGTGTTGAAAAACCACTTTTCGCACTTGTGTTAGTGTTGAAAAACCACTTTTCGCACTTGTGTTAGTGTTGAAAAACCACTTTTGCACTTGTATTAGTGTGGAAAAAACACTTTTTGCACTTGTGATAGTGTTGAAAAACCACTTTTCGCACTGGTGTTAGTGTTGAAAAACCACTTTTCGCACTTGTGTTGGTGCAGGAAACCACTTTTGCGCTTGAATTAGTGTGGAAAAAACCACTTTTCGCACTTGTGTTAGTGTTGAAAAACCACTTTTCGAACTTGTGTTAGTGTTTAAAAACCACTTTTCGCACTTGTGTTAGTGTTGAAAAACCACTTTTCGCACTTGTGTTGGTGCAGGAAACCACTTTTGCACTTGTATTAGTGTGGAAAAAACACTTTTCGCACTTGTGTTAGTGTTGAAAAACCACTTTTCGCACTTGTGTTAGTGTTGAAAAACCACTTTTTGCACTTGTGTTAGTGTTGAAAAAGCACTTTTCGCACTTGTGTTACTGTTGAAAAACCACTTTTCGCACTTGTATTAGTGTGGAAAAAACACTTTTCGCACTTGTGTTATTGTTGAAAAACCACTTTTCGCACTTGTGTTGGTGCAGGAAACCACTTTTGCACTTGTATTAGTGTTGAAAAAACACTTTTTGCACTTGTGATAGTGTTGAAAAACCACTTTTCGCACTTGTGTTAGTGTTGAAAAACCATTTTCGCACTTGTGTTAGTGTTGAAAAACCACTTTTCGCACTTGTGTTGGTGCAGGAAACCACTTTTGCACTTGTATTAGTGTGGAAAAAACACTTTTTGCACTTGTGATAGTGTTGAAAAACCTCTTTTCGCACTTGTGTTAGTGTTGAAAAACCACTTTTCGCACTTGTGTTGGTGCAGGAAACCACTTTTGCACTTGTATTAGTGTGGAAAAACCACTTTTCGCACTTGTGTTAGTGTTGAAAAACCACTTTTCGCACTTGTGTGGGTGCAGGAAACCACTTTTGCACTTGTATTAGTGTGGAAAAAACACTTTTTGCACTTGTGATAGTGATGAAAAACCACTTTTTGCACTTGTGTTGGTGTTGAAAAACCACTTTTCGCACTTGTGTTGGTGCAGGAAACCACTTTTGCACTTGTATTAGTGTGGAAAAACCACTTTTCGCACTTGTGTTAGTGTTGAAAAACCACTTTTCGCACTTGTGTTAGTGTTGAAAAACCACTTTTCGCACTTGTGTTAGTGTTGAAAAACCACTTTTCGCGCTTGTGTTAGTGTTGAAAAACCACTTTTCGCACTTGTGTTGGTGCAGGAAACCACTTTTGCACTTGTATTAGTGTGGAAAAAACACTTTTTGCAATTGTGATAGTGTTGAAAAACCACTTTTTGCACTTGTGTTGGTGTTGAAAAACCACTTTTCGCACTTGTGTTGTTGCAGGAAACCACTTTTGCACTTGTATTAGTGTGGAAAAACCACTTTTCGCACTTGTGTTAGTGTTGAAAAACCACTTTTCGCACTTGTGTTATTGTTGAAAAACCACTTTTCGCACTTGTGTTGGTGCAGGAAACCACTTTTGCACTTGTATTAGTGTTGAAAAAACACTTTTTGCACTTGTGATAGTGTTGAAAAACCACTTTTCGCACTTGTGTTAGTGTTGAAAAACCATTTTCGCACTTGTGTTAGTGTTGAAAAACCACTTTTCGCACTTGTGTTGGTGCAGGAAACCACTTTTGCACTTGTATTAGTGTGGAAAAAACACTTTTTGCACTTGTGATAGTGTTGAAAAACCTCTTTTCGCACTTGTGTTAGTGTTGAAAAACCACTTTTCGCACTTGTGTTGGTGCAGGAAACCACTTTTGCACTTGTATTAGTGTGGAAAAACCACTTTTCGCACTTGTGTTAGTGTTGAAAAACCACTTTTCGCACTTGTGTTAGTGTTGAAAAACCACTTTTTGCACTTGTGTTAGTGTTGAAAAAGCACTTTTCGCACTTGTGTTACTGTTGAAAAACCACTTTTCGCACTTGTGTTGATGCAGGAAACCACTTTTGAACTTGTATTAGTGTGGAAAAAACACTTTTCGCACTTGTGTTAGTGTTGAAAAACCACTTTTCGCACTTGTGTTAGTGTTGAAAAACCACTTTTCGCACTTGTGTTGGTGCAGGAAACCACTTTTGCACTTGTATTAGTGTGGAAAAACCACTTTTCGCACTTGTGTTAGTGTTGAAAAACCACTTTTCGCACTTGTGTTAGTGTTGAAAAACCACTTTTCGCACTTGTGTTGGTGCAGGAAACCACTTTTGCACTTGTATTAGTGTGGAAAAACACTTTTTGCACTTGTGATATTGTTGAAAAACCACTTTTCACACTTGTGTTAGTGTTGAAAAACCACTTTTCGCACTTGTGTTGGTGCAGGAAACCACTTTTGCACTTGTATTAGTGTGGAAAAAACACTTTTTGCACTTGTGATAGTGTTGAAAAACCACTTTTTGCACTTGTGTTGGTGTTGAAAAACCACTTTTCGCACTTGTGTTGTTGCAGGAAACCACTTTTGCACTTGTATTAGTGTGGAAAAAACACTTTTTGCACTTGTGATAGTGTTGAAAAACCACTTTTTGCACTTGTTTTAGTGTTGAAAAACCACTTTTCGTACTTGTGTTGGTGCAGGAAACCACTTTTGCACTTGTATTAGTGTGGAAAAACCACTTTTTGCACTTGTGTTAGTGTTGAAAAACCACTTTTCGCACTTGTGTTAGTGTTGAAAAACCACTTTTCGCACTTGTATTAGTGTTGAAAAAACACTTTTTGCACTTGTGATAGTGTTGAAAAACTACTTTTCGCACTTGTGTTAGTGTTGAAAAACCACTTTTCGCACTTGTGTTGGTGCAGGAAACCACTTTTGCACTTGTATTAGTGTGGAAAAAACACTTTTTGCACTTGTGATAGTGTTGAAAAACCTCTTTTCGCACTTGTGTTAGTGTTGAAAAACCACTTTTCGCACTTGTGTTGGTGCAGGAAACCACTTTTGCACTTGTATTAGTGTGGAAAAAACACTTTTTGCACTTGTGATAGTGTTGAAAAACCTCTTTTCGCACTTGTGTTAGTGTTGAAAAACCACTTTTCGCACTTGTGTTGGTGCAGGAAACCACTTTTGGACTTGTATTAGTGTGGAAAAACCACTTTTCGCACTTGTGTTAGTGTTGAAAAACCACTTTTCGCACTTGTGTTAGTGCTGAAAAACCACTTTTCGTACTTGTGTTGGTGCAGGAAACCACTTTTGCACTTGTATTAGTGTGGAAAAAACACTTTTCGCACTTGTGTTAGTGTTGAAAAACCACTTTTCGCACTTGTGTTAGTGTTGAAAAACCACTTTTTGCACTTGTGTTAGTGTTGAAAAAGCACTTTTCGCACTTGTGTTACTGTTGAAAAACCACTTTTCGCACTTGTATTAGTGTGGAAAAAACACTTTTCGCACTTGTGTTGGTGCAGGAAACCACTTTTGCACTTGTATTAGTGTTGAAAAAACACTTTTTGCACTTGTGATAGTGTTGAAAAACCACTTTTCGCACTTGTGTTAGTGTTGAAAAACCATTTTCGCACTTGTGTTAGTGTTGAAAAACCACTTTTCGCACTTGTGTTGGTGCAGGAAACCACTTTTGCACTTGTATTAGTGTGGAAAAAACACTTTTTGCACTTGTGATAGTGTTGAAAAACCTCTTTTCGCACTTGTGTTAGTGTTGAAAAACCACTTTTCGCACTTGTGTTGGTGCAGGACACCACTTTTGCACTTGTATTAGTGTGGAAAAACCACTTTTCGCACTTGGGTTAGTGTTGAAAAACCACTTTTCGCACTTGTGTGGGTGCAGGAAACCACTTTTGCACTTGTATTAGTGTGGAAAAAACACTTTTTGCACTTGTGATAGTGATGAAAAACCACTTTTTGCACTTGTGTTGGTGTTGAAAAACCACTTTTCGCACTTGTGTTGGTGCAGGAAACCACTTTTGCACTTGTATTAGTGTGGAAAAACCACTTTTCGCACTTGTGTTAGTGTTGAAAAACCACTTTTCGCACTTGTGTTAGTGTTGAAAAACCACTTTTCGCACTTGTGTTAGTGTTGAAAAACCACTTTTCGTGCTTGTGTTAGTGTTGAAAAACCACTTTTCGCACTTGTGTTGGTGCAGGAAACCACTTTTGCACTTGTATTAGTGTGGAAAAAACACTTTTTGCAATTGTGATAGTGTTGAAAAACCACTTTTTGCACTTGTGTTGGTGTTGAAAAACCACTTTTCGCACTTGTGTTGTTGCAGGAAACCACTTTTGCACTTGTATTAGTGTGGAAAAACCACTTTTCGCACTTGTGTTAGTGTTGAAAAACCACTTTTCGCACTTGTGTTATTGTTGAAAAACCACTTTTCGCACTTGTGTTGGTGCAGGAAACCACTTTTGCACTTGTATTAGTGTTGAAAAAACACTTTTTGCACTTGTGATAGTGTTGAAAAACCACTTTTCGCACTTGTGTTAGTGTTGAAAAACCATTTTCGCACTTGTGTTAGTGTTGAAAAACCACTTTTCGCACTTGTGTTGGTGCAGGAAACCACTTTTGCACTTGTATTAGTGTGGAAAAAACACTTTTTGCACTTGTGATAGTGTTGAAAAACCTCTTTTCGCACTTGTGTTAGTGTTGAAAAACCACTTTTCGCACTTGTGTTGGTGCAGGAAACCACTTTTGCACTTGTATTAGTGTGGAAAAACCACTTTTCGCACTTGTGTTAGTGTTGAAAAACCACTTTTCGCACTTGTGTTAGTGTTGAAAAACCACTTTTTGCACTTGTGTTAGTGTTGAAAAAGCACTTTTCGCACTTGTGTTACTGTTGAAAAACCACTTTTCGCACTTGTGTTGATGCAGGAAACCACTTTTGAACTTGTATTAGTGTGGAAAAAACACTTTTCGCACTTGTGTTAGTGTTGAAAAACCACTTTTTGCACTTGTGTTAGTGTTGAAAAACCACTTTTCGCACTTGTGTTGGTGCAGGAAACCACTTTTGCACTTGTATTAGTGTGGAAAAACCACTTTTCGCACTTGTGTTAGTGTTGAAAAACCACTTTTCGCACTTGTGTTAGTGTTGAAAAACCACTTTTCGCACTTGTGTTGGTGCAGGAAACCAATTTTGCACTTGTATTAGTGTGGAAAAACACTTTTTGCACTTGTGATATTGTTGAAAAACCACTTTTCACACTTGTGTTAGTGTTGAAAAACCACTTTTCGCACTTGTGTTGGTGCAGGAAACCACTTTTGCACTTGTATTAGTGTGGAAAAAACACTTTTTGCACTTGTGATAGTGTTGAAAAACCACTTTTTGCACTTGTGTTGGTGTTGAAAAACCACTTTTCGCACTTGTGTTGTTGCAGGAAACCACTTTTGCACTTGTATTAGTGTGGAAAAAACACTTTTTGCACTTGTGATAGTGTTGAAAAACCACTTTTTGCACTTGTTTTAGTGTTGAAAAACCACTTTTCGTACTTGTGTTGGTGCAGGAAACCACTTTTGCACTTGTATTAGTGTGGAAAAACCACTTTTTGCACTTGTGTTAGTGTTGAAAAACCACTTTTCGCACTTGTGTTGGTGCAGGAAACCACTTTTTGCACTTGTGATAGTGTTGAAAAACCACTTTTTGCACTTGTTTTAGTGTTGAAAAACCACTTTTCGTACTTGTGTTGGTGCAGGAAACCACTTTTTGCACTTGTGATAGTGTTGAAAAACCTCTTTTCGCACTTGTGTTAGTGTTGAAAAACCACTTTTCGCACTTGTGTTGGTGCAGGAAACCACTTTTGCACTTGTATTAGTGTGGAAAAAACACTTTTTGCACTTGTGATAGTGTTGAAAAACCTCTTTTCGCACTTGTGTTAGTGTTGAAAAACCACTTTTCGCACTTGTGTTGGTGCAGGAAACCACTTTTGGACTTGTATTAGTGTGGAAAAACCACTTTTCGCACTTGTGTTAGTGTTGAAAAACCACTTTTCGCACTTGTGTTAGTGCTGAAAAACCACTTTTCGTACTTGTGTTGGTGCAGGAAACCACTTTTGCACTTGTAATAGTGTGGAAAAACCACTTTTTGCACTTGTGTTAGTGTTGAAAAACCACTTTTCGCACTTGTGTTAGTGTTGAAAAACCACTTTTCGCACTTGTGTTAGTGTTGAAAAACCACTTTTGCACTTGTATTAGTGTGGAAAAAACACTTTTTGCACTTGTGATAGTGTTGAAAAACCACTTTTCGCACTGGTGTTAGTGTTGAAAAACCACTTTTCGCACTTGTGTTGGTGCAGGAAACCACTTTTGCGCTTGTATTAGTGTGGAAAAACCACTTTTCGCACTTGTGTTAGTGTTGAAAAACCACTTTTCGAACTTGTGTTAGTGTTTAAAAACCACTTTTCGCACTTGTGTTAGTGTTGAAAAACCACTTTTCGCACTTGTGTTGGTGCAGGAAACCACTTTTGCACTTGTATTAGTGTGGAAAAAACACTTTTCGCACTTGTGTTAGTGTTGAAAAACCACTTTTCGCACTTGTGTTAGTGTTGAAAAACCACTTTTTGCACTTGTGTTAGTGTTGAAAAAGCACTTTTCGCACTTGTGTTACTGTTGAAAAACCACTTTTCGCACTTGTATTAGTGTGGAAAAAACACTTTTCGCACTTGTGTTAGTGTTGAAAAACCACTTTTCGCACTTGTGTTAGTGTTGAAAAACCACTTTTCGCACTTGTGTTGGTGCAGGAAACCACTTTTGCACTTGTATTAGTGTGGAAAAACCACTTTTCGCACTTGTGTTAGTGTTGAAAAACCACTTTTCGCACTTGTGTTAGTGTTGAAAAACCACTTTTCGCACTTGTGTTGGTGCAGGAAACCACTTTTGCACTTGTATTAGTGTGGAAAAACACTTTTTGCACTTGTGATAGTGTTGAAAAACCACTTTTCACACTTGTGTTAGTGTTGAAAAACCACTTTTCGCACTTGTGTTGGTGCAGGAAACCACTTTTGGACTTGTATTAGTGTGGAAAAACCACTTTTCGCACTTGTGTTAGTGTTGAAAAACCACTTTTCACACTTGTGTTGGTGCAGGAAACCACTTTTGCACTTGTATTAGTGTGGAAAAAACACTTTTTGCACTTGTGATAGTGTTGAAAAACCACTTTTTGCACTTGTGATAGTGTTGAAAAACCACTTTTTGCACTTGTGTTGGTGTTGAAAAACCACTTTTGCACTTGTATTAGTGTGGAAAAACCACTTTTCGCACTTGTGTTAGTGTTGAAAAACCACTTTTCGCACTTGTGTTATTGTTGAAAAACCACTTTTCGCACTTGTGTTATTGTTGAAAAACCACTTTTCGCACTTGTGTTGGTGTAGGAAACCACTTTTGCAATTGTATTAGTGTTGAAAAAACACTTTTTGCACTTGTGATAGTGTTGAAAAACCACTTTTCGCACTTGTGTTAGTGTTGAAAAACCACTTTTCGCACTTGTGTTGGTGCAGGAAACCACTTTTGCACTTGTATTAGTGAGGAAAAAACACTTTTTGCACTTGTGATAGTGTTGAAAAACTGCTTTTCGCACTTGTGTTAGTGTTGAAAAACCACTTTTCGCACTTGTGTTGGTGCAGGAAACCACTTTTGCACTTGTATTAGTGTGGAAAAACCACTTTTCGCACTAGTGTTAGTGTTGAAAAACCACTTTTCGCACTTGTGTTAGTGTTGAAAAACCACATTTCGCACTTGTGTTAGTGTTGAAAAACCACTTTTCGCGCTTGTGTTAGTGTTGAAAAACCACTTTTCGCACTTGTGTTGGTGCAGGAAACCACTTTTGCACTTGTATTAGTGTGGAAAAAACACTTTTTGCAATTGTGATAGTGTTGAAAAACCACTTTTTGCACTTGTGTTGGTGTTGAAAAACCACTTTTCGCACTTGTGTTGTTGCAGGAAACCACTTTTGCACTTGTATTAGTGTGGAAAAACCACTTTTCGCACTTGTGTTAGTGTTGAAAAACCACTTTTCGCACTTGTGTTATTGTTGAAAAACCACTTTTCGCACTTGTGTTGGTGCAGGAAACCACTTTTGCACTTGTATTAGTGTTGAAAAAACACTTTTTGCACTTGTGATAGTGTTGAAAAACCACTTTTCGCACTTGTGTTAGTGTTGAAAAACCATTTTCGCACTTGTGTTAGTGTTGAAAAACCACTTTTCGCACTTGTGTTGGTGCAGGAAACCACTTTTGCACTTGTATTAGTGTGGAAAAAACACTTTTTGCACTTGTGATAGTGTTGAAAAACCTCTTTTCGCACTTGTGTTAGTGTTGAAAAACCACTTTTCGCACTTGTGTTGGTGCAGGAAACCACTTTTGCACTTGTATTAGTGTGGAAAAACCACTTTTCGCACTTGTGTTAGTGTTGAAAAACCACTTTTCGCACTTGTGTGGGTGCAGGAAACCACTTTTGCACTTGTATTAGTGTGGAAAAAACACTTTTTGCACTTGTGATAGTAATGAAAAACCACTTTTTGCACTTGTGTTGGTGTTGAAAAACCACTTTTCGCACTTGTGTTGGTGCAGGAAACCACTTTTGCACTTGTATTAGTGTGGAAAAACCACTTTTCGCACTTGTGTTAGTGTTGAAAAACCACTTTTCGCACTTGTGTTAGTGTTGAAAAACCACTTTTCGCACTTGTGTTAGTGTTGAAAAACCACTTTTCGCACTTGTGTTGGTGCAGGAAACCACTTTTGCACTTGTATTAGTGTGGAAAAAACACTTTTTGCACTTGTGATAGTGTTGAAAAACCACTTTTTGCACTTGTGATAGTGTTGAAAAACCACTTTTTGCACTTGTGTTGGTGTTGAAAAACCACTTTTGCACTTGTATTAGTGTGGAAAAACCACTTTTCGCACTTGTGTTAGTGTTGAAAAACCACTTTTCGCACTTGTGTTATTGTTGAAAAACCACTTTTCGCACTTGTGTTATTGTTGAAAAACCACTTTTCGCACTTGTGTTGGTGTAGGAAACCACTTTTGCAATTGTATTAGTGTTGAAAAAACACTTTTTGCACTTGTGATAGTGTTGAAAAACTACTTTTCGCACTTGTGTTAGTGTTGAAAAACCACTTTTCGCACTTGTGTTGGTGCAGGAAACCACTTTTGCACTTGTATTAGTGTGGAAAAAACACTTTTTGCACTTGTGATAGTGTTGAAAAACCTCTTTTCGCACTTGTGTTAGTGTTGAAAAACCACTTTTCGCACTTGTGTTGGTGTAGGAAACCACTTTTGCACTTGTATTAGTGTGGAAAAAACACTTTTTGCACTTGTGATAGTGTTGAAAAACCTCTTTTCGCACTTGTGTTAGTGTTGAAAAACCACTTTTCGCACTTGTGTTGGTGCAGGAAACCACTTTTGGACTTGTATTAGTGTGGTAAAACCACTTTTCGCACTTGTGTCATTGTTGAAAAACCACTTTTCGCACTTGTGTTATTGCTGAAAAACCACTTTTCGTACTTGTGTTGGTGCAGGAAACCACTTTTGCACTTGTATTAGTGTGGAAAAACCACTTTTTGCACTTGTGTTAGTGTTGAAAAACCACTTTTCGCACTTGTGTTAGTGTTGAAAAACCACTTTTCGCACTTGTGTTAGTGTTGAAAAACCACTTTTGCAATTGTATTAGTGTGGAAAAAACACTTTTTGCACTTGTGATAGTGTTGAAAAACCACTTTTCGCACTGGTGTTAGTGTTGAAAAACCACTTTTCGCACTTGTGTTGGTGCAGGAAACCACTTTTGCGCTTGAATTAGTGTGGAAAAACCACTTTTCGCACTTGTGTTAGTGTTGAAAAACCACTTTTCGAACTTGTGTTAGTGTTTAAAAACCACTTTTCGCACTTGTGTTAGTGTTGAAAAACCACTTTTCGCACTTGTGTTGGTGCAGGAAACCACTTTTGCACTTGTATTAGTGTGGAAAAAACACTTTTCGCACTTGTGTTAGTGTTGAAAAACCACTTTTCGCACTTGTGTTAGTGTTGAAAAACCACTTTTTGCACTTGTGTTAGTGTTGAAAAAGCACTTTTCGCACTTGTGTTACTGTTGAAAAACCACTTTTCGCACTTGTATTAGTGTTGAAAAACCACTTTTCGCACTTGTGTTAGTGTTGAAAAACCACTTTTCGCACTTGTGTTGGTGCAGGAACCACTTTTGCACTTGTATTAGTGTGGAAAAACCACTTTTCGCACTTGTGTTAGTGTTGAAAAACCACTTTTCGCACTTGTGTTAGTGTTGAAAAACCACTTTTCGCACTTGTGTTGGTGCAGGAAACCACTTTTGCACTTGTATTAGTGTGGAAAAACACTTTTTGCACTTGTGATAGTGTTGAAAAACCACTTTTCACACTTGTGTTAGTGTTGAAAAACCACTTTTCGCACTTGTGTTGGTGCAGGAAACCACTTTTGCACTTGTATTAGTGTGGAAAAACCACTTTTCGCACTTGTGTTAGTGTTGAAAAACCACTTTTCGCACTTGTGTTAGTGTTGAAAAACCACTTTTCCCACTTGTGTTGGTGCAGGAAACCACTTTTGCACTTGTATTAGTGTGGAAAAAACACTTTTTGCACTTGTGATAGTGTTGAAAAACCACTTTTCGCACTTGTGTTAGTGTTGAAAAACCACTTTTCGCACTTGTGTTGGTGCAGGAAACCACTTTTGCACTTGTGTTAGTGTGGAAAAAACACTTTTTGCACTTGTGATAGTGTTGAAAAACCACTTTTCGCACTTGTGTTAGTGTTGAAAAACCACTTTTCGCACTTGTGTTGGTGCAGGAAACCACTTTTGCACTTGTATTAATGTGGAAAAAACACTTTTTGCACTTGTGATAGTGTTGAAAAACCGCTTTTCGCACTTGTGTTAGTGTTGAAAAACCACTTTTCGCACTTGTGTTAGTGTTGAAAAACCACTTTTCGCACTTGTGTTGGTGCAGGAAACCACTTTTGCACTTGTATTAGTGTGGAAAAAACACTTTTTGCACTTGTGATAGTGTTGAAAAACCTCTTTTCGCACTTGTGTTAGTGTTGAAAAACCACTTTTCGCACTTGTGTTGGTGCAGGAAACCACTTTTGGACTTGTATTAGTGTGGAAAAACCACTTTTCGCACTTGTGTTAGTGTTGAAAAACCACTTTTCGCACTTGTGTTAGTGTTGAAAAACCACTTTTCGCACTTGTGTTAGTGTTGAAAAACCACTTTTCGCACTTGTGTTGGTGCAGGAAACCACTTTTGCACTTGTATTAGTGTGGAAAAAACACTTTTTGCACTTGTGATAGTGTTGAAAAACCACTTTTTGCACTTGTGATAGTGTTGAAAAACCACTTTTTGCACTTGTGTTGGTGTTGAAAAACCACTTTTGCACTTGTATTAGTGTGGAAAAACCACTTTTCGCACTTGTGTTAGTGTTGAAAAACCACTTTTCGCACTTGTGTTATTGTTGAAAAACCACTTTTCGCACTTGTGTTATTGTTGAAAAACCACTTTTCGCACTTGTGTTGGTGTAGGAAACCACTTTTGCAATTGTATTAGTGTTGAAAAAACACTTTTTGCACTTGTGATAGTGTTGAAAAACCACTTTTCGCACTTGTGTTGGTGCAGGAAACCACTTTTGCACTTGTATTAGTGTGGAAAAACACTTTTTGCACTTGTGATATTGTTGAAAAACCACTTTTCACACTTGTGTTAGTGTTGAAAAACCACTTTTCGCACTTGTGTTGGTGCAGGAAACCACTTTTGCACTTGTATTAGTGTGGAAAAAACACTTTTTGCACTTGTGATAGTGTTGAAAAACCACTTTTTGCACTTGTGTTGGTGTTGAAAAACCACTTTTCGCACTTGTGTTGTTGCAGGAAACCACTTTTGCACTTGTATTAGTGTGGAAAAAACACTTTTTGCACTTGTGATAGTGTTGAAAAACCACTTTTTGCACTTGTTTTAGTGTTGAAAAACCACTTTTCGTACTTGTGTTGGTGCAGGAAACCACTTTTGCACTTGTATTAGTGTGGAAAAACCACTTTTTGCACTTGTGTTAGTGTTGAAAAACCACTTTTCGCACTTGTGTTAGTGTTGAAAAACCACTTTTCGCACTTGTATTAGTGTTGAAAAAACACTTTTTGCACTTGTGATAGTGTTGAAAAACTACTTTTCGCACTTGTGTTAGTGTTGAAAAACCACTTTTCGCACTTGTGTTGGTGCAGGAAACCACTTTTGCACTTGTATTAGTGTGGAAAAAACACTTTTTGCACTTGTGATAGTGTTGAAAAACCTCTTTTCGCACTTGTGTTAGTGTTGAAAAACCACTTTTCGCACTTGTGTTGGTGCAGGAAACCACTTTTGCACTTGTATTAGTGTGGAAAAAACACTTTTTGCACTTGTGATAGTGTTGAAAAACCTCTTTTCGCACTTGTGTTAGTGTTGAAAAACCACTTTTCGCACTTGTGTTGGTGCAGGAAACCACTTTTGGACTTGTATTAGTGTGGAAAAACCACTTTTCGCACTTGTGTTAGTGTTGAAAAACCACTTTTCGCACTTGTGTTAGTGCTGAAAAACCACTTTTCGTACTTGTGTTGGTGCAGGAAACCACTTTTGCACTTGTATTAGTGTGGAAAAAACACTTTTCGCACTTGTGTTAGTGTTGAAAAACCACTTTTCGCACTTGTGTTAGTGTTGAAAAACCACTTTTTGCACTTGTGTTAGTGTTGAAAAAGCACTTTTCGCACTTGTGTTACTGTTGAAAAACCACTTTTCGCACTTGTATTAGTGTGGAAAAAACACTTTTCGCACTTCTGTTGGTGCAGGAAACCACTTTTGCACTTGTATTAGTGTTGAAAAAACACTTTTTGCACTTGTGATAGTGTTGAAAAACCACTTTTCGCACTTGTGTTAGTGTTGAAAAACCATTTTCGCACTTGTGTTAGTGTTGAAAAACCACTTTTCGCACTTGTGTTGGTGCAGGAAACCACTTTTGCACTTGTATTAGTGTGGAAAAAACACTTTTTGCACTTGTGATAGTGTTGAAAAACCTCTTTTCGCACTGGTGTTAGTGTTGAAAAACCACTTTTCGCACTTGTGTTGGTGCAGGAAACCACTTTTGCACTTGTATTAGTGTGGAAAAACCACTTTTCGCACTTGTGTTAGTGTTGAAAAACCACTTTTCGCACTTGTGTGGGTGCAGGAAACCACTTTTGCACTTGTATTAGTGTGGAAAAAACACTTTTTGCACTTGTGATAGTGATGAAAAACCACTTTTTGCACTTGTGTTGGTGTTGAAAAACCACTTTTCGCACTTGTGTTAGTGTTGAAAAACCACTTTTCGCACTTGTGTTAGTGTTGAAAAACCACTTTTCGCACTTGTGTTAGTGTTGAAAAACCACTTTTCGCACTTGTGTGGGTGCAGGAAACCACTTTTGCACTTGTATTAGTGTGGAAAAACCACTTTTCGCACTTGTGTTAGTGTTGAAAAACCACTTTTCGCACTTGTGTTAGTGTTGAAAAACCACTTTTCGCACTTGTGTTAGTGTTGAAAAACCACTTTTCGCGCTTGTGTTAGTGTTGAAAAACCACTTTTCGCACATGTGTTGGTGCAGGAAACCACTTTTGCACTTGTATTAGTGTGGAAAAAACACTTTTTGCAATTGTGATAGTGTTGAAAAACCACTTTTTGCACTTGTGTTGGTGTTGAAAAACCACTTTTCGCACTTGTGTTGTTGCAGGAAACCACTTTTGCACTTGTATTAGTGTGGAAAAACCACTTTTCGCACTTGTGTTAGTGTTGAAAAACCACTTTTCGCACTTGTGTTATTGTTGAAAAACCACTTTTCGCACTTGTGTTGGTGCAGGAAACCACTTTTGCACTTGTATTAGTGTGGAAAAAACACTTTTTGCACTTGTGATAGTGTTGAAAAACCACTTTTCGCACTTGTGTTAGTGTTGAAAAACCATTTTCGCACTTGTGTTAGTGTTGAAAAACCACTTTTCGCACTTGTGTTGGTGCAGGAAACCACTTTTGCACTTGTATTAGTGTGGAAAAAACACTTTTTGCACTTGTGATAGTGTTGAAAAACCTCTTTTCGCACTTGTGTTAGTGTTGAAAAACCACTTTTCGCACTTGTGTTGGTGCAGGAAACCACTTTTGCACTTGTATTAGTGTGGAAAAACCACTTTTCGCACTTGTGTTAGTGTTGAAAAACCACTTTTCGCACTTGTGTTAGTGTTGAAAAACCACTTTTTGCTCTTGTGTTAGTGTTGAAAAAGCACTTTTCGCACTTGTGTTACTGTTGAAAAACCACTTTTCGCACTTGTGTTGATGCAGGAAACCACTTTTGAACTTGTATTAGTGTGGAAAAAACACTTTTCGCACTTGTGTTAGTGTTGAAAAACCACTTTTCGCACTTGTGTTAGTGTTGAAAAACCACTTTTCGCACTTGTGTTGGTGCAGGAAACCACTTTTGCACTTGTATTAGTGTGGAAAAACCACTTTTCGCACTTGTGTTAGTGTTGAAAAACCACTTTTCGCACTTGTGTTAGTGTTGAAAAACCACTTTTCGCACTTGTGTTGGTGCAGGAAACCACTTTTGCACTTGTATTAGTGTGGAAAAACACTTTTTGCACTTGTGATATTGTTGAAAAACCACTTTTCACACTTGTGTTAGTGTTGAAAAACCACTTTTCGCACTTGTGTTGGTGCAGGAAACCACTTTTGCACTTGTATTAGTGTGGAAAAAACACTTTTTGCACTTGTGATAGTGTTGAAAAACCACTTTTTGCACTTGTGTTGGTGTTGAAAAACCACTTTTCGCACTTGTGTTGTTGCAGGAAACCACTTTTGCACTTGTATTAGTGTGGAAAAAACACTTTTTGCACTTGTGATAGTGTTGAAAAACCACTTTTTGCACTTGTTTTAGTGTTGAAAAACCACTTTTCGTACTTGTGTTGGTGCAGGAAACCACTTTTGCACTTGTATTAGTGTGGAAAAACCACTTTTTGCACTTGTGTTAGTGTTGAAAAACCACTTTTCGCACTTGTGTTAGTGTTGAAAAACCACTTTTCGCACTTGTATTAGTGTTGAAAAAACACTTTTTGCACTTGTGATAGTGTTGAAAAACTACTTTTCGCACTTGTGTTAGTGTTGAAAAACCACTTTTCGCACTTGTGTTGGTGCAGGAAACCACTTTTGCACTTGTATTAGTGTGGAAAAAACACTTTTTGCACTTGTGATAGTGTTGAAAAACCTCTTTTCGCACTTGTGTTAGTGTTGAAAAACCACTTTTCGCACTTGTGTTGGTGCAGGAAACCACTTTTGCACTTGTATTAGTGTGGAAAAAACACTTTTTGCACTTGTGATAGTGTTGAAAAACCTCTTTTCGCACTTGTGTTAGTGTTGAAAAACCACTTTTCGCACTTGTGTTGGTGCAGGAAACCACTTTTGGACTTGTATTAGTGTGGAAAAACCACTTTTCGCACTTGTGTTAGTGTTGAAAAACCACTTTTCGCACTTGTGTTAGTGCTGAAAAACCACTTTTCGTACTTGTGTTGGTGCAGGAAACCACTTTTGCACTTGTATTAGTGTGGAAAAACCACTTTTTGCACTTGTGTTAGTGTTGAAAAACCACTTTTCGCACTTGTGTTAGTGTTGAAAAACCACTTTTCGCACTTGTGTTAGTGTTGAAAAACCACTTTTGCACTTGTATTAGTGTGGAAAAAACACTTTTTGCACTTGTGATAGTGTTGAAAAACCACTTTTCGCACTGGTGTTAGTGTTGAAAAACCACTTTTCGCACTTGTGTTGGTGCAGGAAACCACTTTTGCGCTTGAATTAGTGTGGAAAAAACCACTTTTCGCACTTGTGTTAGTGTTGAAAAACCACTTTTCGAACTTGTGTTAGTGTTTAAAAACCACTTTTCGCACTTGTGTTAGTGTTGAAAAACCACTTTTCGCACTTGTGTTGGTGCAGGAAACCACTTTTGCACTTGTATTAGTGTGGAAAAAACACTTTTCGCACTTGTGTTAGTGTTGAAAAACCACTTTTCGCACTTGTGTTAGTGTTGAAAAACCACTTTTTGCACTTGTGTTAGTGTTGAAAAAGCACTTTTCGCACTTGTGTTACTGTTGAAAAACCACTTTTCGCACTTGTATTAGTGTGGAAAAAACACTTTTCGCACTTGTGTTATTGTTGAAAAACCACTTTTCGCACTTGTGTTGGTGCAGGAAACCACTTTTGCACTTGTATTAGTGTTGAAAAAACACTTTTTGCACTTGTGATAGTGTTGAAAAACCACTTTTCGCACTTGTGTTAGTGTTGAAAAACCATTTTCGCACTTGTGTTAGTGTTGAAAAACCACTTTTCGCACTTGTGTTGGTGCAGGAAACCACTTTTGCACTTGTATTAGTGTGGAAAAAACACTTTTTGCACTTGTGATAGTGTTGAAAAACCTCTTTTCGCACTTGTGTTAGTGTTGAAAAACCACTTTTCGCACTTGTGTTGGTGCAGGAAACCACTTTTGCACTTGTATTAGTGTGGAAAAACCACTTTTCGCACTTGTGTTAGTGTTGAAAAACCACTTTTCGCACTTGTGTGGGTGCAGGAAACCACTTTTGCACTTGTATTAGTGTGGAAAAAACACTTTTTGCACTTGTGATAGTGATGAAAAACCACTTTTTGCACTTGTGTTGGTGTTGAAAAACCACTTTTCGCACTTGTGTTGGTGCAGGAAACCACTTTTGCACTTGTATTAGTGTGGAAAAACCACTTTTCGCACTTGTGTTAGTGTTGAAAAACCACTTTTCGCACTTGTGTTAGTGTTGAAAAACCACTTTTCGCACTTGTGTTAGTGTTGAAAAACCACTTTTCGCGCTTGTGTTAGTGTTGAAAAACCACTTTTCGCACTTGTGTTGGTGCAGGAAACCACTTTTGCACTTGTATTAGTGTGGAAAAAACACTTTTTGCAATTGTGATAGTGTTGAAAAACCACTTTTTGCACTTGTGTTGGTGTTGAAAAACCACTTTTCGCACTTGTGTTGTTGCAGGAAACCACTTTTGCACTTGTATTAGTGTGGAAAAACCACTTTTCGCACTTGTGTTAGTGTTGAAAAACCACTTTTCGCACTTGTGTTATTGTTGAAAAACCACTTTTCGCACTTGTGTTGGTGCAGGAAACCACTTTTGCACTTGTATTAGTGTTGAAAAAACACTTTTTGCACTTGTGATAGTGTTGAAAAACCACTTTTCGCACTTGTGTTAGTGTTGAAAAACCATTTTCGCACTTGTGTTAGTGTTGAAAAACCACTTTTCGCACTTGTGTTGGTGCAGGAAACCACTTTTGCACTTGTATTAGTGTGGAAAAAACACTTTTTGCACTTGTGATAGTGTTGAAAAACCTCTTTTCGCACTTGTGTTAGTGTTGAAAAACCACTTTTCGCACTTGTGTTGGTGCAGGAAACCACTTTTGCACTTGTATTAGTGTGGAAAAACCACTTTTCGCACTTGTGTTAGTGTTGAAAAACCACTTTTCGCACTTGTGTTAGTGTTGAAAAACCACTTTTTGCACTTGTGTTAGTGTTGAAAAAGCACTTTTCGCACTTGTGTTACTGTTGAAAAACCACTTTTCGCACTTGTGTTGATGCAGGAAACCACTTTTGAACTTGTATTAGTGTGGAAAAAACACTTTTCGCACTTGTGTTAGTGTTGAAAAACCACTTTTCGCACTTGTGTTAGTGTTGAAAAACCACTTTTCGCACTTGTGTTGGTGCAGGAAACCACTTTTGCACTTGTATTAGTGTGGAAAAACCACTTTTCGCACTTGTGTTAGTGTTGAAAAACCACTTTTCGCACTTGTGTTAGTGTTGAAAAACCACTTTTCGCACTTGTGTTGGTGCAGGAAACCACTTTTGCACTTGTATTAGTGTGGAAAAACACTTTTTGCACTTGTGATATTGTTGAAAAACCACTTTTCACACTTGTGTTAGTGTTGAAAAACCACTTTTCGCACTTGTGTTGGTGCAGGAAACCACTTTTGCACTTGTATTAGTGTGGAAAAAACACTTTTTGCACTTGTGATAGTGTTGAAAAACCACTTTTTGCACTTGTGTTGGTGTTGAAAAACCACTTTTCGCACTTGTGTTGTTGCAGGAAACCACTTTTGCACTTGTATTAGTGTGGAAAAAACACTTTTTGCACTTGTGATAGTGTTGAAAAACCACTTTTTGCACTTGTTTTAGTGTTGAAAAACCACTTTTCGTACTTGTGTTGGTGCAGGAAACCACTTTTGCACTTGTATTAGTGTGGAAAAACCACTTTTTGCACTTGTGTTAGTGTTGAAAAACCACTTTTCGCACTTGTGTTAGTGTTGAAAAACCACTTTTCGCACTTGTATTAGTGTTGAAAAAACACTTTTTGCACTTGTGATAGTGTTGAAAAACTACTTTTCGCACTTGTGTTAGTGTTGAAAAACCACTTTTCGCACTTGTGTTGGTGCAGGAAACCACTTTTGCACTTGTATTAGTGTGGAAAAAACACTTTTTGCACTTGTGATAGTGTTGAAAAACCTCTTTTCGCACTTGTGTTAGTGTTGAAAAACCACTTTTCGCACTTGTGTTGGTGCAGGAAACCACTTTTGCACTTGTATTAGTGTGGAAAAAAACACTTTTTGCACTTGTGATAGTGTTGAAAAACCTCTTTTCGCACTTGTGTTAGTGTTGAAAAACCACTTTTCGCACTTGTGTTGGTGCAGGAAACCACTTTTGGACTTGTATTAGTGTGGAAAAACCACTTTTCGCACTTGTGTTAGTGTTGAAAAACCACTTTTCGCACTTGTGTTAGTGCTGAAAAACCACTTTTCGTACTTGTGTTGGTGCAGGAAACCACTTTTGCACTTGTATTAGTGTGGAAAAAACACTTTTCGCACTTGTGTTAGTGTTGAAAAACCACTTTTCGCACTTGTGTTAGTGTTGAAAAACCACTTTTTGCACTTGTGTTAGTGTTGAAAAAGCACTTTTCGCACTTGTGTTACTGTTGAAAAACCACTTTTCGCACTTGTATTAGTGTGGAAAAAACACTTTTCGCACTTGTGTTGGTGCAGGAAACCACTTTTGCACTTGTATTAGTGTTGAAAAAACACTTTTTGCACTTGTGATAGTGTTGAAAAACCACTTTTCGCACTTGTGTTAGTGTTGAAAAACCATTTTCGCACTTGTGTTAGTGTTGAAAAATCACTTTTCGCACTTGTGTTGGTGCAGGAAACCACTTTTGCACTTGTATTAGTGTGGAAAAAACACTTTTTGCACTTGTGATAGTGTTGAAAAACCTCTTTTCGCACTTGTGTTAGTGTTGAAAAACCACTTTTCGCACTTGTGTTGGTGCAGGACACCACTTTTGCACTTGTATTAGTGTGGAAAAACCACTTTTCGCACTTGGGTTAGTGTTGAAAAACCACTTTTCGCACTTGTGTGGGTGCAGGAAACCACTTTTGCACTTGTATTAGTGTGGAAAAAACACTTTTTGCACTTGTGATAGTGATGAAAAACCACTTTTTGCACTTGTGTTGGTGTTGAAAAACCACTTTTCGCACTTGTGTTGGTGCAGGAAACCACTTTTGCACTTGTATTAGTGTGGAAAAACCACTTTTCGCACTTGTGTTAGTGTTGAAAAACCACTTTTCGCACTTGTGTTAGTGTTGAAAAACCACTTTTCGCACTTGTGTTAGTGTTGAAAAACCACTTTTCGCGCTTGTGTTAGTGTTGAAAAACCACTTTTCGCACTTGTGTTGGTGCAGGAAACCACTTTTGCACTTGTATTAGTGTGGAAAAAACACTTTTTGCAATTGTGATAGTGTTGAAAAACCACTTTTTGCACTTGTGTTGGTGTTGAAAAACCACTTTTCGCACTTGTGTTGTTGCAGGAAACCACTTTTGCACTTGTATTAGTGTGGAAAAACCACTTTTCGCACTTGTGTTAGTGTTGAAAAACCACTTTTCGCACTTGTGTTATTGTTGAAAAACCACTTTTCGCACTTGTGTTGGTGCAGGAAACCACTTTTGCACTTGTATTAGTGTTGAAAAAACACTTTTTGCACTTGTGATAGTGTTGAAAAACCACTTTTCGCACTTGTGTTAGTGTTGAAAAACCATTTTCGCACTTGTGTTAGTGTTGAAAAACCACTTTTCGCACTTGTGTTGGTGCAGGAAACCACTTTTGCACTTGTATTAGTGTGGAAAAAACACTTTTTGCACTTGTGATAGTGTTGAAAAACCTCTTTTCGCACTTGTGTTAGTGTTGAAAAACCACTTTTCGCACTTGTGTTGGTGCAGGAAACCACTTTTGCACTTGTATTAGTGTGGAAAAACCACTTTTCGCACTTGTGTTAGTGTTGAAAAACCACTTTTCGCACTTGTGTTAGTGTTGAAAAACCACTTTTTGCACTTGTGTTAGTGTTGAAAAAGCACTTTTCGCACTTGTGTTACTGTTGAAAAACCACTTTTCGCACTTGTGTTGATGCAGGAAACCACTTTTGAACTTGTATTAGTGTGGAAAAAACACTTTTCGCACTTGTGTTAGTGTTGAAAAACCACTTTTTGCACTTGTGTTAGTGTTGAAAAACCACTTTTCGCACTTGTGTTGGTGCAGGAAACCACTTTTGCACTTGTATTAGTGTGGAAAAACCACTTTTCGCACTTGTGTTAGTGTTGAAAAACCACTTTTCGCACTTGTGTTAGTGTTGAAAAACCACTTTTCGCACTTGTGTTGGTGCAGGAAACCACTTTTGCACTTGTATTAGTGTGGAAAAACACTTTTTGCACTTGTGATATTGTTGAAAAACCACTTTTCACACTTGTGTTAGTGTTGAAAAACCACTTTTCGCACTTGTGTTGGTGCAGGAAACCACTTTTGCACTTGTATTAGTGTGGAAAAAACACTTTTTGCACTTGTGATAGTGTTGAAAAACCACTTTTTGCACTTGTGTTGGTGTTGAAAAACCACTTTTCGCACTTGTGTTGTTGCAGGAAACCACTTTTGCACTTGTATTAGTGTGGAAAAAACACTTTTTGCACTTGTGATAGTGTTGAAAAACCACTTTTTGCACTTGTTTTAGTGTTGAAAAACCACTTTTCGTACTTGTGTTGGTGCAGGAAACCACTTTTGCACTTGTATTAGTGTGGAAAAACCACTTTTTGCACTTGTGTTAGTGTTGAAAAACCACTTTTCGCACTTGTGTTGGTGCAGGAAACCACTTTTTGCACTTGTGATAGTGTTGAAAAACCACTTTTTGCACTTGTTTTAGTGTTGAAAAACCACTTTTCGTACTTGTGTTGGTGCAGGAAACCACTTTTTGCACTTGTGATAGTGTTGAAAAACCTCTTTTCGCACTTGTGTTAGTGTTGAAAAACCACTTTTCGCACTTGTGTTGGTGCAGGAAACCACTTTTGCACTTGTATTAGTGTGGAAAAAACACTTTTTGCACTTGTGATAGTGTTGAAAAACCTCTTTTCGCACTTGTGTTAGTGTTGAAAAACCACTTTTCGCACTTGTGTTGGTGCAGGAAACCACTTTTGGACTTGTATTAGTGTGGAAAAACCACTTTTCGCACTTGTGTTAGTGTTGAAAAACCACTTTTCGCACTTGTGTTAGTGCTGAAAAACCACTTTTCGTACTTGTGTTGGTGCAGGAAACCACTTTTGCACTTGTAATAGTGTGGAAAAACCACTTTTTGCACTTGTGTTAGTGTTGAAAAACCACTTTTCGCACTTGTGTTAGTGTTGAAAAACCACTTTTCGCACTTGTGTTAGTGTTGAAAAACCACTTTTGCACTTGTATTAGTGTGGAAAAAACACTTTTTGCACTTGTGATAGTGTTGAAAAACCACTTTTCGCACTGGTGTTAGTGTTGAAAAACCACTTTTCGCACTTGTGTTGGTGCAGGAAACCACTTTTGCGCTTGTATTAGTGTGGAAAAACCACTTTTCGCACTTGTGTTAGTGTTGAAAAACCACTTTTCGAACTTGTGTTAGTGTTTAAAAACCACTTTTCGCACTTGTGTTAGTGTTGAAAAACCACTTTTCGCACTTGTGTTGGTGCAGGAAACCACTTTTGCACTTGTATTAGTGTGGAAAAAACACTTTTCGCACTTGTGTTAGTGTTGAAAAACCACTTTTCGCACTTGTGTTAGTGTTGAAAAACCACTTTTTGCACTTGTGTTAGTGTTGAAAAAGCACTTTTCGCACTTGTGTTACTGTTGAAAAACCACTTTTCGCACTTGTATTAGTGTGGAAAAAACACTTTTCGCACTTGTGTTAGTGTTGAAAAACCACTTTTCGCACTTGTGTTAGTGTTGAAAAACCACTTTTCGCACTTGTGTTGGTGCAGGAAACCACTTTTGCACTTGTATTAGTGTGGAAAAACCACTTTTCGCACTTGTGTTAGTGTTGAAAAACCACTTTTCGCACTTGTGTTAGTGTTGAAAAACCACTTTTCGCACTTGTGTTGGTGCAGGAAACCACTTTTGCACTTGTATTAGTGTGGAAAAACACTTTTTGCACTTGTGATAGTGTTGAAAAACCACTTTTCACACTTGTGTTAGTGTTGAAAAACCACTTTTCGCACTTGTGTTGGTGCAGGAAACCACTTTTGGACTTGTATTAGTGTGGAAAAACCACTTTTCGCACTTGTGTTAGTGTTGAAAAACCACTTTTCGCACTTGTGTCAGTGTTGAAAAACCACTTTTCGCACTTGTGTTAGTGTTGAAAAACCACTTTTCACACTTGTGTTGGTGCAGGAAACCACTTTTGCACTTGTATTAGTGTGGAAAAAACACTTTTTGCACTTGTGATAGTGTTGAAAAACCACTTTTTGCACTTGTGATAGTGTTGAAAAACCACTTTTTGCACTTGTGTTGGTGTTGAAAAACCACTTTTGCACTTGTATTAGTGTGGAAAAACCACTTTTCGCACTTGTGTTAGTGTTGAAAAACCACTTTTCGCACTTGTGTTATTGTTGAAAAACCACTTTTCGCACTTGTGTTATTGTTGAAAAACCACTTTTCGCACTTGTGTTGGTGTAGGAAACCACTTTTGCAATTGTATTAGTGTTGAAAAAACACTTTTTGCACTTGTGATAGTGTTGAAAAACCACTTTTCGCACTTGTGTTAGTGTTGAAAAACCACTTTTCGCACTTGTGTTGGTGCAGGAAACCACTTTTGCACTTGTATTAGTGAGGAAAAAACACTTTTTGCACTTGTGATAGTGTTGAAAAACTGCTTTTCGCACTTGTGTTAGTGTTGAAAAACCACTTTTCGCACTTGTGTTGGTGCAGGAAACCACTTTTGCACTTGTATTAGTGTGGAAAAACCACTTTTCGCACTAGTGTTAGTGTTGAAAAACCACTTTTCGCACTTGTGTTAGTGTTGAAAAACCACTTTTCGCACTTGTGTTAGTGTTGAAAAACCACTTTTCGCGCTTGTGTTAGTGTTGAAAAACCACTTTTCGCACTTGTGTTGGTGCAGGAAACCACTTTTGCACTTGTATTAGTGTGGAAAAAACACTTTTTGCAATTGTGATAGTGTTGAAAAACCACTTTTTGCACTTGTGTTGGTGTTGAAAAACCACTTTTCGCACTTGTGTTGTTGCAGGAAACCACTTTTGCACTTGTATTAGTGTGGAAAAACCACTTTTCGCACTTGTGTTAGTGTTGAAAAACCACTTTTCGCACTTGTGTTATTGTTGAAAAACCACTTTTCGCACTTGTGTTGGTGCAGGAAACCACTTTTGCACTTGTATTAGTGTTGAAAAAACACTTTTTGCACTTGTGATAGTGTTGAAAAACCACTTTTCGCACTTGTGTTAGTGTTGAAAAACCATTTTCGCACTTGTGTTAGTGTTGAAAAACCACTTTTCGCACTTGTGTTGGTGCAGGAAACCACTTTTGCACTTGTATTAGTGTGGAAAAAACACTTTTTGCACTTGTGATAGTGTTGAAAAACCTCTTTTCGCACTTGTGTTAGTGTTGAAAAACCACTTTTCGCACTTGTGTTGGTGCAGGAAACCACTTTTGCACTTGTATTAGTGTGGAAAAACCACTTTTCGCACTTGTGTTAGTGTTGAAAAACCACTTTTCGCACTTGTGTGGGTGCAGGAAACCACTTTTGCACTTGTATTAGTGTGGAAAAAACACTTTTTGCACTTGTGATAGTAATGAAAAACCACTTTTTGCACTTGTGTTGGTGTTGAAAAACCACTTTTCGCACTTGTGTTGGTGCAGGAAACCACTTTTGCACTTGTATTAGTGTGGAAAAACCACTTTTCGCACTTGTGTTAGTGTTGAAAAACCACTTTTCGCACTTGTGTTAGTGTTGAAAAACCACTTTTCGCACTTGTGTTAGTGTTGAAAAACCACTTTTCGCACTTGTGTTGGTGCAGGAAACCACTTTTGCACTTGTATTAGTGTGGAAAAAACACTTTTTGCACTTGTGATAGTGTTGAAAAACCACTTTTTGCACTTGTGATAGTGTTGAAAAACCACTTTTTGCACTTGTGTTGGTGTTGAAAAACCACTTTTGCACTTGTATTAGTGTGGAAAAACCACTTTTCGCACTTGTGTTAGTGTTGAAAAACCACTTTTCGCACTTGTGTTATTGTTGAAAAACCACTTTTCGCACTTGTGTTATTGTTGAAAAACCACTTTTCGCACTTGTGTTGGTGTAGGAAACCACTTTTGCAATTGTATTAGTGTTGAAAAAACACTTTTTGCACTTGTGATAGTGTTGAAAAACTACTTTTCGCACTTGTGTTAGTGTTGAAAAACCACTTTTCGCACTTGTGTTGGTGCAGGAAACCACTTTTGCACTTGTATTAGTGTGGAAAAAACACTTTTTGCACTTGTGATAGTGTTGAAAAACCTCTTTTCGCACTTGTGTTAGTGTTGAAAAACCACTTTTCGCACTTGTGTTGGTGTAGGAAACCACTTTTGCACTTGTATTAGTGTGGAAAAAACACTTTTTGCACTTGTGATAGTGTTGAAAAACCTCTTTTCGCACTTGTGTTAGTGTTGAAAAACCACTTTTCGCACTTGTGTTGGTGCAGGAAACCACTTTTGGACTTGTATTAGTGTGGTAAAACCACTTTTCGCACTTGTGTCATTGTTGAAAAACCACTTTTCGCACTTGTGTTATTGCTGAAAAACCACTTTTCGTACTTGTGTTGGTGCAGGAAACCACTTTTGCACTTGTATTAGTGTGGAAAAACCACTTTTTGCACTTGTGTTAGTGTTGAAAAACCACTTTTCGCACTTGTGTTAGTGTTGAAAAACCACTTTTCGCACTTGTGTTAGTGTTGAAAAACCACTTTTGCAATTGTATTAGTGTGGAAAAAACACTTTTTGCACTTGTGATAGTGTTGAAAAACCACTTTTCGCACTGGTGTTAGTGTTGAAAAACCACTTTTCGCACTTGTGTTGGTGCAGGAAACCACTTTTGCGCTTGAATTAGTGTGGAAAAACCACTTTTCGCACTTGTGTTAGTGTTGAAAAACCACTTTTCGAACTTGTGTTAGTGTTTAAAAACCACTTTTCGCACTTGTGTTAGTGTTGAAAAACCACTTTTCGCACTTGTGTTGGTGCAGGAAACCACTTTTGCACTTGTATTAGTGTGGAAAAAACACTTTTCGCACTTGTGTTAGTGTTGAAAAACCACTTTTCGCACTTGTGTTAGTGTTGAAAAACCACTTTTTGCACTTGTGTTAGTGTTGAAAAAGCACTTTTCGCACTTGTGTTACTGTTGAAAAACCACTTTTCGCACTTGTATTAGTGTTGAAAAACCACTTTTCGCACTTGTGTTAGTGTTGAAAAACCACTTTTCGCACTTGTGTTGGTGCAGGAAACCACTTTTGCACTTGTATTAGTGTGGAAAACCACTTTTCGCACTTGTGTTAGTGTTGAAAAACCACTTTTCGCACTTGTGTTAGTGTTGAAAAACCACTTTTCGCACTTGTGTTAGTGTTGAAAAACCACTTTTCGCACTTGTGTTGGTGCAGGAAACCACTTTTGCACTTGTATTAGTGTGGAAAAACACTTTTTGCACTTGTGATAGTGTTGAAAAACCACTTTTCACACTTGTGTTAGTGTTGAAAAACCACTTTTCGCACTTGTGTTGGTGCAGGAAACCACTTTTGCACTTGTATTAGTGTGGAAAAACCACTTTTCGCACTTGTGTTAGTGTTGAAAAACCACTTTTCGCACTTGTGTTAGTGTTGAAAAACCACTTTTCCCACTTGTGTTGGTGCAGGAAACCACTTTTGCACTTGTATTAGTGTGGAAAAAACACTTTTTGCACTTGTGATAGTGTTGAAAAACCACTTTTCGCACTTGTGTTAGTGTTGAAAAACCACTTTTCGCACTTGTGTTGGTGCAGGAAACCACTTTTGCACTTGTGTTAGTGTGGAAAAAACACTTTTTGCACTTGTGATAGTGTTGAAAAACCACTTTTCGCACTTGTGTTAGTGTTGAAAAACCACTTTTCGCACTTGTGTTGGTGCAGGAAACCACTTTTGCACTTGTATTAATGTGGAAAAAACACTTTTTGCACTTGTGATAGTGTTGAAAAACCGCTTTTCGCACTTGTGTTAGTGTTGAAAAACCACTTTTCGCACTTGTGTTAGTGTTGAAAAACCACTTTTCGCACTTGTGTTGGTGCAGGAAACCACTTTTGCACTTGTATTAGTGTGGAAAAAACACTTTTTGCACTTGTGATAGTGTTGAAAAACCTCTTTTCGCACTTGTGTTAGTGTTGAAAAACCACTTTTCGCACTTGTGTTGGTGCAGGAAACCACTTTTGGACTTGTATTAGTGTGGAAAAACCACTTTTCGCACTTGTGTTAGTGTTGAAAAACCACTTTTCGCACTTGTGTTAGTGTTGAAAAACCACTTTTCGCACTTGTGTTAGTGTTGAAAAACCACTTTTCGCACTTGTGTTGGTGCAGGAAACCACTTTTGCACTTGTATTAGTGTGGAAAAAACACTTTTTGCACTTGTGATAGTGTTGAAAAACCACTTTTTGCACTTGTGATAGTGTTGAAAAACCACTTTTTGCACTTGTGTTGGTGTTGAAAAACCACTTTTGCACTTGTATTAGTGTGGAAAAACCACTTTTCGCACTTGTGTTAGTGTTGAAAAACCACTTTTCGCACTTGTGTTATTGTTGAAAAACCACTTTTCGCACTTGTGTTATTGTTGAAAAACCACTTTTCGCACTTGTGTTGGTGTAGGAAACCACTTTTGCAATTGTATTAGTGTTGAAAAAACACTTTTTGCACTTGTGATAGTGTTGAAAAACCACTTTTCGCACTTGTGTTAGTGTTGAAAAACCACTTTTCGCACTTGTGTTGGTGCAGGAAACCACTTTTGCACTTGTATTAGTGTGGAAAAAACACTTTTTGCACTTGTGATAGTGTTGAAAAACCTCTTTTCGCACTTGTGTTAGTGTTGAAAAACCACTTTTCGCACTTGTGTTGGTGCAGGAAACCACTTTTGCACTTGTATTAGTGTGGAAAAAACACTTTTTGCACTTGTGATAGTGTTGAAAAACCTCTTTTCGCACTTGTGTTAGTGTTGAAAAACCACTTTTCGCACTTGTGTTGGTGCAGGAAACCACTTTTGGACTTGTATTAGTGTGGAAAAACCACTTTTCGCACTTGTGTTAGTGTTGAAAAACCACTTTTCGCACTTGTGTTAGTGTTGAAAAACCACTTTTCGCGCTTGTGTTAGTGTTGAAAAACCACTTTTCGCACTTGTGTTGGTGCAGGAAACCACTTTTGCACTTGTATTAGTGTGGAAAAACCACTTTTCGCACTTGTGTTAGTGTTGAAAAACCACTTTTCGCACTTGTGTTAGTGTTGAAAAACCACTTTTCGCACTTGTGTTGGTGGAGGAAACCACTTTTGCACTTGTATTAGTGTGGAAAAACACTTTTTGCACTTGTGATATTGTTGAAAAACCACTTTTCACACTTGTGTTAGTGTTGAAAAACCACTTTTCGCACTTGTGTTGGTGCAGGAAACCACTTTTGCACTTGTATTAGTGTGGAAAAAACACTTTTTGCACTTGTGATAGTGTTGAAAAACCACTTTTTGCACTTGTGTTGGTGTTGAAAAACCACTTTTCGCACTTGTGTTGTTGCAGGAAACCACTTTTGCACTTGTATTAGTGTGGAAAAAACACTTTTTGCACTTGTGATAGTGTTGAAAAACCACTTTTTGCACTTGTGTTAGTGTTGAAAAACCACTTTTCGTACTTGTGTTGGTGCAGGAAACCACTTTTGCACTTGTATTAGTGTGGAAAAACCACTTTTTGCACTTGTGTTAGTGTTGAAAAACCACTTTTCGCACTTGTGTTAGTGTTGAAAAACCACTTTTCGCACTTGTGTTAGTGTTGAAAAACCACTTTTGCACTTGTATTAGTGTGGAAAAAACACTTTTTGCACTTGTGATAGTGTTGAAAAACCACTTTTCGCACTGGTGTTAGTGTTGAAAAACCACTTTTCGCACTTGTGTTGGTGCAGGAAACCACTTTTGCACTTGTATTAGTGTGGAAAAAACACTTTTTGCAATTGTGATAGTGTTGAAAAACCACTTTTTGCACTTGTGTTGGTGTTGAAAAACCACTTTTCGCACTTGTGTTGTTGCAGGAAACCACTTTTGCACTTGTATTAGTGTGGAAAAACCACTTTTCGCACTTGTGTTAGTGTTGAAAAACCACTTTTCGCACTTGTGTTATTGTTGAAAAACCACTTTTCGCACTTGTGTTGGTGCAGGAAACCACTTTTGCACTTGTATTAGTGTTGAAAAAACACTTTTTGCACTTGTGATAGTGTTGAAAAACCACTTTTCGCACTTGTGTTAGTGTTGAAAAACCATTTTCGCACTTGTGTTAGTGTTGAAAAACCACTTTTCGCACTTGTGTTGGTGCAGGAAACCACTTTTGCACTTGTATTAGTGTGGAAAAAACACTTTTTGCACTTGTGATAGTGTTGAAAAACCTCTTTTCGCACTTGTGTTAGTGTTGAAAAACCACTTTTCGCACTTGTGTTGGTGCAGGAAACCACTTTTGCACTTGTATTAGTGTGGAAAAACCACTTTTCGCACTTGTGTTAGTGTTGAAAAACCACTTTTCGCACTTGTGTGGGTGCAGGAAACCACTTTTGCACTTGTATTAGTGTGGAAAAAACACTTTTTGCACTTGTGATAGTGATGAAAAACCACTTTTTGCACTTGTGTTGGTGTTGAAAAACCACTTTTCGCACTTGTGTTGGTGCAGGAAAGCACTTTTGCACTTGTATTAGTGTGGAAAAACCACTTTTCGCACTTGTGTTAGTGTTGAAAAACCACTTTTCGCACTTGTGTTAGTGTTGAAAAACCACTTTTCGCACTTGTGTTAGTGTTGAAAAACCACTTTTCGCACTTGTGTTGGTGCAGGAAACCACTTTTGCACTTGTATTAGTGTGGAAAAAACACTTTTTGCACTTGTGATAGTGTTGAAAAACCACTTTTTGCACTTGTGATAGTGTTGAAAAACCACTTTTTGCACTTGTGTTGGTGTTGAAAAACCACTTTTGCACTTGTATTAGTGTGGAAAAACCACTTTTCGCACTTGTGTTAGTGTTGAAAAACCACTTTTCGCACTTGTGTTCTTGTTGAAAAACCACTTTTCGCACTTGTGTTATTGTTGAAAAACCACTTTTCGCACTTGTGTTGGTGTAGGAAACCACTTTTGCAATTGTATTAGTGTTGAAAAAACACTTTTTGCACTTGTGATAGTGTTGAAAAACTACTTTTCGCACTTGTGTTAGTGTTGAAAAACCACTTTTCGCACTTGTGTTGGTGCAGGAAACCACTTTTGCACTTGTATTAGTGTGGAAAAAACACTTTTTGCACTTGTGATAGTGTTGAAAAACCTCTTTTCGCACTTGTGTTAGTGTTGAAAAACCACTTTTCGCACTTGTGTTGGTGTAGGAAACCACTTTTGCACTTGTATTAGTGTGGAAAAAACACTTTTTGCACTTGTGATAGTGTTGAAAAACCTCTTTTCGCACTTGTGTTAGTGTTGAAAAACCACTTTTCGCACTTGTGTTGGTGCAGGAAACCACTTTTGGACTTGTATTAGTGTGGAAAAACCACTTTTCGCACTTGTGTCATTGTTGAAAAACCACTTTTCGCACTTGTGTTAGTGCTGAAAAACCACTTTTCGTACTTGTGTTGGTGCAGGAAACCACTTTTGCACTTGTATTAGTGTGGAAAAACCACTTTTTGCACTTGTGTTAGTGTTGAAAAACCACTTTTCGCACTTGTGTTAGTGTTGAAAAACCACTTTTCGCACTTGTGTTAGTGTTGAAAAACCACTTTTGCAATTGTATTAGTGTGGAAAAAACACTTTTTGCACTTGTGATAGTGTTGAAAAACCACTTTTCGCACTGGTGTTAGTGTTGAAAAACCACTTTTCGCACTTGTGTTGGTGCAGGAAACCACTTTTGCGCTTGAATTAGTGTGGAAAAACCACTTTTCGCACTTGTGTTAGTGTTGAAAAACCACTTTTCGAACTTGTGTTAGTGTTTAAAAACCACTTTTCGCACTTGTGTTAGTGTTGAAAAACCACTTTTCGCACTTGCGTTGGTGCAGGAAACCACTTTTGCACTTGTATTAGTGTGGAAAAAACACTTTTCGCACTTGTGTTAGTGTTGAAAAACCACTTTTCGCACTTGTGTTAGTGTTGAAAAACCACTTTTTGCACTTGTGTTAGTGTTGAAAAAGCACTTTTCGCACTTGTGTTACTGTTGAAAAACCACTTTTCGCACTTGTGTTGATGCAGGAAACCACTTTTGAACTTGTATTAGTGTGGAAAAAACACTTTTCGCACTTGTGTTAGTGTTGAAAAACCACTTTTCGCACTTGTGTTAGTGTTGAAAAACCACTTTTCGCACTTGTGTTGGTGCAGGAAACCACTTTTGCACTTGTATTAGTGTGGAAAAACCACTTTTCGCACTTGTGTTAGTGTTGAAAAACCACTTTTCGCACTTGTGTTAGTGTTGAAAAACCACTTTTCGCACTTGTGTTGGTGCAGGAAACCACTTTTGCACTTGTATTAGTGTGGAAAAACACTTTTTGCACTTGTGATAGTGTTGAAAAACCACTTTTCACACTTGTGTTAGTGTTGAAAAACCACTTTTCGCACTTGTGTTGGTGCAGGAAACCACTTTTGCACTTGTATTCGTGTGGAAAAACCACTTTTCGCACTTGTGTTAGTGTTGAAAAACCACTTTTCGCACTTGTGTTAGTGTTGAAAAACCACTTTTCCCACTTGTGTTGGTGCAGGAAACCACTTTTGCACTTGTATTAGTGTGGAAAAAACACTTTTTGCACTTGTGATAGTGTTGAAAAACCACTTTTCGCACTTGTGTTAGTGTTGAAAAACCACTTTTCGCACTTGTGTTGGTGCAGGAAACCACTTTTGCACTTGTGTTAGTGTGGAAAAAACACTTTTTGCACTTGTGATAGTGTTGAAAAACCACTTTTCGCACTTGTGTTAGTGTTGAAAAACCACTTTTCGCACTTGTGTTGGTGCAGGAAACCACTTTTGCACTTGTATTAATGTGGAAAAAACACTTTTTGCACTTGTGATAGTGTTGAAAAACCGCTTTTCGCACTTGTGTTAGTGTTGAAAAACCACTTTTCGCACTTGTGTTAGTGTTGAAAAACCACTTTTCGCACTTGTGTTGGTGCAGGAAACCACTTTTGCACTTGTATTAGTGTGGAAAAAACACTTTTTGCACTTGTGATAGTGTTGAAAAACCTCTTTTCGCACTTGTGTTAGTGTTGAAAAACCACTTTTCGCACTTGTGTTGGTGCAGGAAACCACTTTTAGACTTGTATTAGTGTGGAAAAACCACTTTTCGCACTTGTGTTAGTGTTGAAAAACCACTTTTCGCACTTGTGTTAGTGTTGAAAAACCACTTTTCGCACTTGTGTTAGTGTTGAAAAACCACTTTTCGCACTTGTGTTGGTGCAGGAAACCACTTTTGCACTTGTATTAGTGTGGAAAAAACACTTTTTGCACTTGTGATAGTGTTGAAAAACCACTTTTTGCACTTGTGATAGTGTTGAAAAACCACTTTTTGCACTTGTGTTGGTGTTGAAAAACCACTTTTGCACTTGTATTAGTGTGGAAAAACCACTTTTCGCACTTGTGTTAGTGTTGAAAAACCACTTTTCGCACTTGTGTTATTGTTGAAAAACCACTTTTCGCACTTGTGTTATTGTTGAAAAACCACTTTTCGCACTTGTGTTGGTGTAGGAAACCACTTTTGCAATTGTATTAGTGTTGAAAAAACACTTTTTGCACTTGTGATAGTGTTGAAAAACCACTTTTCGCACTTGTGTTAGTGTTGAAAAACCACTTTTCGCACTTGTGTTGGTGCAGGAAACCACTTTTGCACTTGTATTAGTGTGGAAAAAACACTTTTTGCACTTGTGATAGTGTTGAAAAACCTCTTTTCGCACTTGTGTTAGTGTTGAAAAACCACTTTTCGCACTTGTGTTGGTGCAGGAAACCACTTTTGCACTTGTATTAGTGTGGAAAAAACACTTTTTGCACTTGTGATAGTGTTGAAAAACCTCTTTTCGCACTTGTGTTAGTGTTGAAAAACCACTTTTCGCACTTGTGTTGGTGCAGGAAACCACTTTTGGACTTGTATTAGTGTGGAAAAACCACTTTTCGCACTTGTGTTAGTGTTGAAAAACCACTTTTCGCACTTGTGTTAGTGTTGAAAAACCACTTTTCGCGCTTGTGTTAGTGTTGAAAAACCACTTTTCGCACTTGTGTTGGTGCAGGAAACCACTTTTGCGCTTGTATTAGTGTGGAAAAACCACTTTTCGCACTTGTGTTAGTGTTGAAAAACCACTTTTCGCACTTGTGTTAGTGTTGAAAAACCACTTTTCGCACTTGTGTTGGTGGAGGAAACCACTTTTGCACTTGTATTAGTGTGGAAAAACACTTTTTGCACTTGTGATATTGTTGAAAAACCACTTTTCACACTTGTGTTAGTGTTGAAAAACCACTTTTCGCACTTGTGTTGGTGCAGGAAACCACTTTTGCACTTGTATTAGTGTGGAAAAAACACTTTTTGCACTTGTGATAGTGTTGAAAAACCACTTTTTGCACTTGTGTTGGTGTTGAAAAACCACTTTTCGCACTTGTGTTGTTGCAGGAAACCACTTTTGCACTTGTATTAGTGTGGAAAAAACACTTTTTGCACTTGTGATAGTGTTGAAAAACCACTTTTTGCACTTGTGTTAGTGTTGAAAAACCACTTTTCGTACTTGTGTTGGTGCAGGAAACCACTTTTGCACTTGTATTAGTGTGGAAAAACCACTTTTTGCACTTGTGTTAGTGTTGAAAAACCACTTTTCGCACTTGTGTTAGTGTTGAAAAACCACTTTTCGCACTTGTGCTAGTGTTGAAAAACCACTTTTGCACTTGTATTAGTGTGGAAAAAACACTTTTTGCACTTGTGATAGTGTTGAAAAACCACTTTTCGCACTGGTGTTAGTGTTGAAAAACCACTTTTCGCACTTGTGTTGGTGCAGGAAACCACTTTTGCGCTTGAATTAGTGTGGAAAAACCACTTTTCGCACTTGTGTTAGTGTTGAAAAACCACTTTTCGAACTTGTGTTAGTGTTGAAAAACCACTTTTCGCACTTGTGTTAGTGTTGAAAAACCACTTTTCGCACTTGTGTTGGTGCAGGAAACCACTTTTGCACTTGTATTAGTGTGGAAAAAACACTTTTCGCACTTGTGTTAGTGTTGAAAAACCACTTTTCGCACTTGTGTTAGTGTTGAAAAACCACTTTTTGCACTTGTGTTAGTGTTGAAAAAGCACTTTTCGCACTTGTGTTACTGTTGAAAAACCACTTTTCGCACTTGTGTTGATGCAGGAAACCACTTTTGAACTTGTATTAGTGTGGAAAAAACACTTTTCGCACTTGTGTTAGTGTTGAAAAACCACTTTTCGCACTTGTGTTAGTGTTGAAAAACCACTTTTCGCACTTGTGTTGGTGCAGGAAACCACTTTTGCACTTGTATTAGTGTGGAAAAACCACTTTTCGCACTTGTGTTAGTGTTGAAAAACCACTTTTCGCACTTGTGTTAGTGTTGAAAAACCACTTTTCGCACTTGTGTTGGTGCAGGAAACCACTTTTGCACTTGTATTAGTGTGGAAAAACACTTTTTGCACTTGTGATATTGTTGAAAAACCACTTTTCACACTTGTGTTAGTGTTGAAAAACCACTTTTCGCACTTCTGTTGGTGCAGGAAACCACTTTTGCACTTGTATTAGTGTGGAAAAACCACTTTTCGCACTTGTGTTAGTGTTGAAAAACCACATTTCGCACTTGTGTTAGTGTTGAAAAACCACTTTTCCCACTTGTGTTGGTGCAGGAAACCACTTTTGCACTTGTATTAGTGTGGAAAAAACACTTTTTGCACTTGTGATAGTGTTGAAAAACCACTTTTCGCACTTGTGTTAGTGTTGAAAAACCACTTTTCGCACTTGTGTTGGTGCAGGAAACCACTTTTGCACTTGTGTTAGTGTGGAAAAAACACTTTTTGCACTTGTGATAGTGTTGAAAAACCACTTTTCGCACTTGTGTTAGTGTTGAAAAACCACTTTTCGCACTTGTGTTAGTGTTGAAAAACCACTTTTTGCTCTTGTGTTAGTGTTGAAAAAGCACTTTTCGCACTTGTGTTACTGTTGAAAAACCACTTTTCGCACTTGTGTTGATGCAGGAAACCACTTTTGAACTTGTATTAGTGTGGAAAAAACACTTTTCGCACTTGTGTTAGTGTTGAAAAACCACTTTTCGCACTTGTGTTAGTGTTGAAAAACCACTTTTCGCACTTGTGTTGGTGCAGGAAACCACTTTTGCACTTGTATTAGTGTGGAAAAACCACTTTTCGCACTTGTGTTAGTGTTGAAAAACCACTTTTCGCACTTGTGTTAGTGTTGAAAAACCACTTTTCGCACTTGTGTTGGTGCAGGAAACCACTTTTGCACTTGTATTAGTGTGGAAAAACACTTTTTGCACTTGTGATATTGTTGAAAAACCACTTTTCACACTTGTGTTAGTGTTGAAAAACCACTTTTCGCACTTGTGTTGGTGCAGGAAACCACTTTTGCACTTGTATTAGTGTGGAAAAAACACTTTTTGCACTTGTGATAGTGTTGAAAAACCACTTTTTGCACTTGTGTTGGTGTTGAAAAACCACTTTTCGCACTTGTGTTGTTGCAGGAAACCACTTTTGCACTTGTATTAGTGTGGAAAAAACACTTTTTGCACTTGTGATAGTGTTGAAAAACCACTTTTTGCACTTGTTTTAGTGTTGAAAAACCACTTTTCGTACTTGTGTTGGTGCAGGAAACCACTTTTGCACTTGTATTAGTGTGGAAAAACCACTTTTTGCACTTGTGTTAGTGTTGAAAAACCACTTTTCGCACTTGTGTTAGTGTTGAAAAACCACTTTTCGCACTTGTATTAGTGTTGAAAAAACACTTTTTGCACTTGTGATAGTGTTGAAAAACTACTTTTCGCACTTGTGTTAGTGTTGAAAAACCACTTTTCGCACTTGTGTTGGTGCAGGAAACCACTTTTGCACTTGTATTAGTGTGGAAAAAACACTTTTTGCACTTGTGATAGTGTTGAAAAACCTCTTTTCGCACTTGTGTTAGTGTTGAAAAACCACTTTTCGCACTTGTGTTGGTGCAGGAAACCACTTTTGCACTTGTATTAGTGTGGAAAAAACACTTTTTGCACTTGTGATAGTGTTGAAAAACCTCTTTTCGCACTTGTGTTAGTGTTGAAAAACCACTTTTCGCACTTGTGTTGGTGCAGGAAACCACTTTTGGACTTGTATTAGTGTGGAAAAACCACTTTTCGCACTTGTGTTAGTGTTGAAAAACCACTTTTCGCACTTGTGTTAGTGCTGAAAAACCACTTTTCGTACTTGTGTTGGTGCAGGAAACCACTTTTGCACTTGTATTAGTGTGGAAAAACCACTTTTTGCACTTGTGTTAGTGTTGAAAAACCACTTTTCGCACTTGTGTTAGTGTTGAAAAACCACTTTTCGCACTTGTGTTAGTGTTGAAAAACCACTTTTGCACTTGTATTAGTGTGGAAAAAACACTTTTTGCACTTGTGATAGTGTTGAAAAACCACTTTTCGCACTGGTGTTAGTGTTGAAAAACCACTTTTCGCACTTGTGTTGGTGCAGGAAACCACTTTTGCGCTTGAATTAGTGTGGAAAAAACCACTTTTCGCACTTGTGTTAGTGTTGAAAAACCACTTTTCGAACTTGTGTTAGTGTTTAAAAACCACTTTTCGCACTTGTGTTAGTGTTGAAAAACCACTTTTCGCACTTGTGTTGGTGCAGGAAACCACTTTTGCACTTGTATTAGTGTGGAAAAAACACTTTTCGCACTTGTGTTAGTGTTGAAAAACCACTTTTCGCACTTGTGTTAGTGTTGAAAAACCACTTTTTGCACTTGTGTTAGTGTTGAAAAAGCACTTTTCGCACTTGTGTTACTGTTGAAAAACCACTTTTCGCACTTGTATTAGTGTGGAAAAAACACTTTTCGCACTTGTGTTATTGTTGAAAAACCACTTTTCGCACTTGTGTTGGTGCAGGAAACCACTTTTGCACTTGTATTAGTGTTGAAAAAACACTTTTTGCACTTGTGATAGTGTTGAAAAACCACTTTTCGCACTTGTGTTAGTGTTGAAAAACCATTTTCGCACTTGTGTTAGTGTTGAAAAACCACTTTTCGCACTTGTGTTGGTGCAGGAAACCACTTTTGCACTTGTATTAGTGTGGAAAAAACACTTTTTGCACTTGTGATAGTGTTGAAAAACCTCTTTTCGCACTTGTGTTAGTGTTGAAAAACCACTTTTCGCACTTGTGTTAGTGTTGAAAAACCACTTTTCGCACTTGTGTTGGTGCAGGAAACCACTTTTCGCACTTGTGTTAGTGTTGAAAAACCACTTTTCGCACTTGTGTGGGTGCAGGAAACCACTTTTGCACTTGTATTAGTGTGGAAAAAACACTTTTTGCACTTGTGATAGTGATGAAAAACCACTTTTTGCACTTGTGTTGGTGTTGAAAAACCACTTTTCGCACTTGTGTTGGTGCAGGAAACCACTTTTGCACTTGTATTAGTGTGGAAAAACCACTTTTCGCACTTGTGTTAGTGTTGAAAAACCACTTTTCGCACTTGTGTTAGTGTTGAAAAACCACTTTTCGCACTTGTGTTAGTGTTGAAAAACCACTTTTCGCGCTTGTGTTAGTGTTGAAAAACCACTTTTCGCACTTGTGTTGGTGCAGGAAACCACTTTTGCACTTGTATTAGTGTGGAAAAAACACTTTTTGCAATTGTGATAGTGTTGAAAAACCACTTTTTGCACTTGTGTTGGTGTTGAAAAACCACTTTTCGCACTTGTGTTGTTGCAGGAAACCACTTTTGCACTTGTATTAGTGTGGAAAAACCACTTTTCGCACTTGTGTTAGTGTTGAAAAACCACTTTTCGCACTTGTGTTATTGTTGAAAAACCACTTTTCGCACTTGTGTTGGTGCAGGAAACCACTTTTGCACTTGTATTAGTGTTGAAAAAACACTTTTTGCACTTGTGATAGTGTTGAAAAACCACTTTTCGCCCTTGTGTTAGTGTTGAAAAACCATTTTCGCACTTGTGTTAGTGTTGAAAAACCACTTTTCGCACTTGTGTTGGTGCAGGAAACCACTTTTGCACTTGTATTAGTGTGGAAAAAACACTTTTTGCACTTGTGATAGTGTTGAAAAACCTCTTTTCGCACTTGTGTTAGTGTTGAAAAACCACTTTTCGCACTTGTGTTGGTGCAGGAAACCACTTTTGCACTTGTATTAGTGTGGAAAAACCACTTTTCGCACTTGTGTTAGTGTTGAAAAACCACTTTTCGCACTTGTGTTAGTGTTGAAAAACCACTTTTTGCACTTGTGTTAGTGTTGAAAAAGCACTTTTCGCACTTGTGTTACTGTTGAAAAACCACTTTTCGCACTTGTGTTGATGCAGGAAACCACTTTTGAACTTGTATTAGTGTGGAAAAAACACTTTTCGCACTTGTGTTAGTGTTGAAAAACCACTTTTCGCACTTGTGTTAGTGTTGAAAAACCACTTTTCGCACTTGTGTTGGTGCAGGAAACCACTTTTGCACTTGTATTAGTGTGGAAAAACCACTTTTCGCACTTGTGTTAGTGTTGAAAAACCACTTTTCGCACTTGTGTTAGTGTTGAAAAACCACTTTTCGCACTTGTGTTGGTGCAGGAAACCACTTTTGCACTTGTATTAGTGTGGAAAAACACTTTTTGCACTTGTGATATTGTTGAAAAACCACTTTTCACACTTGTGTTAGTGTTGAAAAACCACTTTTCGCACTTGTGTTGGTGCAGGAAACCACTTTTGCACTTGTATTAGTGTGGAAAAAACACTTTTTGCACTTGTGATAGTGTTGAAAAACCACTTTTTGCACTTGTGTTGGTGTTGAAAAACCACTTTTCGCACTTGTGTTGTTGCAGGAAACCACTTTTGCACTTGTATTAGTGTGGAAAAAACACTTTTTGCACTTGTGATAGTGTTGAAAAACCACTTTTTGCACTTGTTTTAGTGTTGAAAAACCACTTTTCGTACTTGTGTTGGTGCAGGAAACCACTTTTGCACTTGTATTAGTGTGGAAAAACCACTTTTTGCACTTGTGTTAGTGTTGAAAAACCACTTTTCGCACTTGTGTTAGTGTTGAAAAACCACTTTTCGCACTTGAATTAGTGTTGAAAAAACACTTTTTGCACTTGTGATAGTGTTGAAAAACTACTTTTCGCACTTGTGTTAGTGTTGAAAAACCACTTTTCGCACTTGTGTTGGTGCAGGAAACCACTTTTGCACTTGTATTAGTGTGGAAAAAACACTTTTTGCACTTGTGATAGTGTTGAAAAACCTCTTTTCGCACTTGTGTTAGTGTTGAAAAACCACTTTTCGCACTTGTGTTGGTGCAGGAAACCACTTTTGCACTTGTATTAGTGTGGAAAAAACACTTTTTGCACTTGTGATAGTGTTGAAAAACCTCTTTTCGCACTTGTGTTAGTGTTGAAAAACCACTTTTCGCACTTGTGTTGGTGCAGGAAACCACTTTTGGACTTGTATTAGTGTGGAAAAACCACTTTTCGCACTTGTGTTAGTGTTGAAAAACCACTTTTCGCACTTGTGTTAGTGCTGAAAAACCACTTTTCGTACTTGTGTTGGTGCAGGAAACCACTTTTGCACTTGTATTAGTGTGGAAAAAACACTTTTCGCACTTGTGTTAGTGTTGAAAAACCACTTTTCGCACTTGTGTTAGTGTTGAAAAACCACTTTTTGCACTTGTGTTAGTGTTGAAAAAGCACTTTTCGCACTTGTGTTACTGTTGAAAAACCACTTTTCGCACTTGTATTAGTGTGGAAAAAACACTTTTCGCACTTGTGTTGGTGCAGGAAACCACTTTTGCACTTGTATTAGTGTTGAAAAAACACTTTTTGCACTTGTGATAGTGTTGAAAAACCACTTTTCGCACTTGTGTTAGTGTTGAAAAACCATTTTCGCACTTGTGTTAGTGTTGAAAAACCACTTTTCGCACTTGTGTTGGTGCAGGAAACCACTTTTGCACTTGTATTAGTGTGGAAAAAACACTTTTTGCACTTGTGATAGTGTTGAAAAACCTCTTTTCGCACTTGTGTTAGTGTTGAAAAACCACTTTTCGCACTTGTGTTGGTGCAGGAAACCACTTTTGCACTTGTATTAGTGTGGAAAAACCACTTTTCGCACTTGTGTTAGTGTTGAAAAACCACTTTTCGCACTTGTGTGGGTGCAGGAAACCACTTTTGCACTTGTATTAGTGTGGAAAAAACACTTTTTGCACTTGTGATAGTGATGAAAAACCACTTTTTGCACTTGTGTTGGTGTTGAAAAACCACTTTTCGCACTTGTGTTGGTGCAGGAAACCACTTTTGCACTTGTATTAGTGTGGAAAAACCACTTTTCGCACTTGTGTTAGTGTTGAAAAACCACTTTTCGCACTTGTGTTAGTGTTGAAAAACCACTTTTCGCACTTGTGTCAGTGTTGAAAAACCACTTTTCGCGCTTGTGTTAGTGTTGAAAAACCACTTTTCGCACTTGTGTTGGTGCAGGAAACCACTTTTGCACTTGTATTAGTGTGGAAAAAACACTTTTTGCAATTGTGATAGTGTTGAAAAACCACTTTTTGCACTTGTGTTGGTGTTGAAAAACCACTTTTCGCACTTGTGTTGTTGCAGGAAACCACTTTTGCACTTGTATTAGTGTGGAAAAACCACTTTTCGCACTTGTGTTAGTGTTGAAAAACCACTTTTCGCACTTGTGTTATTGTTGAAAAACCACTTTTCGCACTTGTGTTGGTGCAGGAAACCACTTTTGCACTTGTATTAGTGTTGAAAAAACACTTTTTGCACTTGTGATAGTGTTGAAAAACCACTTTTCGCACTTGTGTTAGTGTTGAAAAACCATTTTCGCACTTGTGTTAGTGTTGAAAAACCACTTTTCGCACTTGTGTTGGTGCAGGAAACCACTTTTGCACTTGTATTAGTGTGGAAAAAACACTTTTTGCACTTGTGATAGTGTTGAAAAACCTCTTTTCGCACTTGTGTTAGTGTTGAAAAACCACTTTTCGCACTTGTGTTGGTGCAGGAAACCACTTTTGCACTTGTATTAGTGTGGAAAAACCACTTTTCGCACTTGTGTTAGTGTTGAAAAACCACTTTTCGCACTTGTGTTAGTGTTGAAAAACCACTTTTTGCACTTGTGTTAGTGTTGAAAAAGCACTTTTCGCACTTGTGTTACTGTTGAAAAACCACTTTTCGCACTTGTGTTGATGCAGGAAACCACTTTTGAACTTGTATTAGTGTGGAAAAAACACTTTTCGCACTTGTGTTAGTGTTGAAAAACCACTTTTCGCACTTGTGTTAGTGTTGAAAAACCACTTTTCGCACTTGTGTTGGTGCAGGAAACCACTTTTGCACTTGTATTAGTGTGGAAAAACCACTTTTCGCACTTGTGTTAGTGTTGAAAAACCACTTTTCGCACTTGTGTTAGTGTTGAAAAACCACTTTTCGCACTTGTGTTGGTGCAGGAAACCACTTTTGCACTTGTATTAGTGTGGAAAAACACTTTTTGCACTTGTGATATTGTTGAAAAACCACTTTTCACACTTGTGTTAGTGTTGAAAAACCACTTTTCGCACTTGTGTTGGTGCAGGAAACCACTTTTGCACTTGTATTAGTGTGGAAAAAACACTTTTTGCACTTGTGATAGTGTTGAAAAACCACTTTTTGCACTTGTGTTGGTGTTGAAAAACCACTTTTCGCACTTGTGTTGTTGCAGGAAACCACTTTTGCACTTGTATTAGTGTGGAAAAAACACTTTTTGCACTTGTGATAGTGTTGAAAAACCACTTTTTGCACTTGTTTTAGTGTTGAAAAACCACTTTTCGTACTTGTGTTGGTGCAGGAAACCACTTTTGCACTTGTATTAGTGTGGAAAAACCACTTTTTGCACTTGTGTTAGTGTTGAAAAACCACTTTTCGCACTTGTGTTAGTGTTGAAAAACCACTTTTCGCACTTGTGTTAGTGTTGAAAAACCACTTTTGCACTTGTATTAGTGTGGAAAAAACACTTTTTGCACTTGTGATAGTGTTGAAAAACCACTTTTCGCACTGGTGTTAGTGTTGAAAAACCACTTTTCGCACTTGTGTTGGTGCAGGAAACCACTTTTGCACTTGAATTAGTGTGGAAAAAACCACTTTTCGCACTTGTGTTAGTGTTGAAAAACCACTTTTCGAACTTGTGTTAGTGTTTAAAAACCACTTTTCGCACTTGTGTTAGTGTTGAAAAACCACTTTTCGCACTTGTGTTGGTGCAGGAAACCACTTTTGCACTTGTATTAGTGTGGAAAAAACACTTTTCGCACTTGTGTTAGTGTTGAAAAACCACTTTTCGCACTTGTGTTAGTGTTGAAAAACCACTTTTTGCACTTGTGTTAGTGTTGAAAAAGCACTTTTCGCACTTGTGTTACTGTTGAAAAACCACTTTTCGCACTTGTATTAGTGTGGAAAAAACACTTTTCGCACTTGTGTTATTGTTGAAAAACCACTTTTCGCACTTGTGTTGGTGCAGGAAACCACTTTTGCACTTGTATTAGTGTTGAAAAAACACTTTTTGCACTTGTGATAGTGTTGAAAAACCACTTTTCGCACTTGTGTTAGTGTTGAAAAACCATTTTCGCACTTGTGTTAGTGTTGAAAAACCACTTTTCGCACTTGTGTTGGTGCAGGAAACCACTTTTGCACTTGTATTAGTGTGGAAAAAACACTTTTTGCACTTGTGATAGTGTTGAAAAACCTCTTTTTGCACTTGTGTTAGTGTTGAAAAACCACTTTTCGCACTTGTGTTGGTGCAGGAAACCACTTTTGCACTTGTATTAGTGTGGAAAAACCACTTTTCGCACTTGTGTTAGTGTTGAAAAACCACTTTTCGCACTTGTGTGGGTGCAGGAAACCACTTTTGCACTTGTATTAGTGTGGAAAAAACACTTTTTGCACTTGTGATAGTGATGAAAAACCACTTTTTGCACTTGTGTTGGTGTTGAAAAACCACTTTTCGCACTTGTGTTGGTGCAGGAAACCACTTTTGCACTTGTATTAGTGTGGAAAAACCACTTTTCGCACTTGTGTTAGTGTTGAAAAACCACTTTTCGCACTTGTGTTAGTGTTGAAAAACCACTTTTCGCACTTGTGTTAGTGTTGAAAAACCACTTTTCGCGCTTGTGTTAGTGTTGAAAAACCACTTTTCGCACTTGTGTTGGTGCAGGAAACCACTTTTGCACTTGTATTAGTGTGGAAAAAACACTTTTTGCAATTGTGATAGTGTTGAAAAACCACTTTTTGCACTTGTGTTGGTGTTGAAAAACCACTTTTCGCACTTGTGTTGTTGCAGGAAACCACTTTTGCACTTGTATTAGTGTGGAAAAACCACTTTTCGCACTTGTGTTAGTGTTGAAAAACCACTTTTCGCACTTGTGTTATTGTTGAAAAACCACTTTTCGCACTTGTGTTGGTGCAGGAAACCACTTTTGCACTTGTATTAGTGTTGAAAAAACACTTTTTGCACTTGTGATAGTGTTGAAAAACCACTTTTCGCACTTGTGTTAGTGTTGAAAAACCATTTTCGCACTTGTGTTAGTGTTGAAAAACCACTTTTCGCACTTGTGTTGGTGCAGGAAACCACTTTTGCACTTGTATTAGTGTGGAAAAAACACTTTTTGCACTTGTGATAGTGTTGAAAAACCTCTTTTCGCACTTGTGTTAGTGTTGAAAAACCACTTTTCGCACTTGTGTTGGTGCAGGAAACCACTTTTGCACTTGTATTAGTGTGGAAAAACCACTTTTCGCACTTGTGTTAGTGTTGAAAAACCACTTTTCGCACTTGTGTTAGTGTTGAAAAACCACTTTTTGCACTTGTGTTAGTGTTGAAAAAGCACTTTTCGCACTTGTGTTACTGTTGAAAAACCACTTTTCGCACTTGTGTTGATGCAGGAAACCACTTTTGAACTTGTATTAGTGTGGAAAAAACACTTTTCGCACTTGTGTTAGTGTTGAAAAACCACTTTTCGCACTTGTGTTAGTGTTGAAAAACCACTTTTCGCACTTGTGTTGGTGCAGGAAACCACTTTTGCACTTGTATTAGTGTGGAAAAACCACTTTTCGCACTTGTGTTAGTGTTGAAAAACCACTTTTCGCACTTGTGTTAGTGTTGAAAAACCACTTTTCGCACTTGTGTTGGTGCAGGAAACCACTTTTGCACTTGTATTAGTGTGGAAAAACACTTTTTGCACTTGTGATATTGTTGAAAAACCACTTTTCACACTTGTGTTAGTGTTGAAAAACCACTTTTCGCACTTGTGTTGGTGCAGGAAACCACTTTTGCACTTGTATTAGTGTGGAAAAAACACTTTTTGCACTTGTGATAGTGTTGAAAAACCACTTTTTGCACTTGTGTTGGTGTTGAAAAACCACTTTTCGCACTTGTGTTGTTGCAGGAAACCACTTTTGCACTTGTATTAGTGTGGAAAAAACACTTTTTGCACTTGTGATAGTGTTGAAAAACCACTTTTTGCACTTGTTTTAGTGTTGAAAAACCACTTTTCGTACTTGTGTTGGTGCAGGAAACCACTTTTGCACTTGTATTAGTGTGGAAAAACCACTTTTTGCACTTGTGTTAGTGTTGAAAAACCACTTTTCGCACTTGTGTTAGTGTTGAAAAACCACTTTTCGCACTTGTATTAGTGTTGAAAAAACACTTTTTGCACTTGTGATAGTGTTGAAAAACTACTTTTCGCACTTGTGTTAGTGTTGAAAAACCACTTTTCGCACTTGTGTTGGTGCAGGAAACCACTTTTGCACTTGTATTAGTGTGGAAAAAACACTTTTTGCACTTGTGATAGTGTTGAAAAACCTCTTTTCGCACTTGTGTTAGTGTTGAAAAACCACTTTTCGCACTTGTGTTGGTGCAGGAAACCACTTTTGCACTTGTATTAGTGTGGAAAAAACACTTTTTGCACTTGTGATAGTGTTGAAAAACCTCTTTTCGCACTTGTGTTAGTGTTGAAAAACCACTTTTCGCACTTGTGTTGGTGCAGGAAACCACTTTTGGACTTGTATTAGTGTGGAAAAACCACTTTTCGCACTTGTGTTAGTGTTGAAAAACCACTTTTCGCACTTGTGTTAGTGCTGAAAAACCACTTTTCGTACTTGTGTTGGTGCAGGAAACCACTTTTGCACTTGTATTAGTGTGGAAAAAACACTTTTCGCACTTGTGTTAGTGTTGAAAAACCACTTTTCGCACTTGTGTTAGTGTTGAAAAACCACTTTTTGCACTTGTGTTAGTGTTGAAAAAGCACTTTTCGCACTTGTGTTACTGTTGAAAAACCACTTT